>NC_088327.1:31020000-31225000 GCF_036884655.1 Musa acuminata AAA Group
TACTTATCACCCTCAAACTGATGGTCAATCAGAAAGAACCATTCAAACACTTGAGGATTTGCTTCAAGCCTATGTTATGGATTGGAAAGATGAATGGGATAAAGATATCTCTCTTATTGAGTTCACTTACAATAATAGTTATCATTCAAGTATTCAGATGGCTCCTTATGAAGCTTTATATGGGTGAAAATGCAGGACGCCTATATGTTGGGAAGAAATTGGCGACATAAAGTTATTAGCACCAGAAAAAGTACAAGAGACTACTGAGAAAATTCAACTTATAAGAAAAAGGTTAAAGACTGCTCAGAGTCGTCAAAAGAGTTATGCTAATAACAGAAGGCGAAATATTGAGTTTCAAATCGGGGATTTTGTATTCCTGAAGGTCTCCCCTTCTAAAGGCATTGTAAGATTTGGGAAGAAAGGAAAGTTAAGCCCAAGATTTATTGGACCTTTTGAGATTCTTGAGAGGGTTGGTTCTGTCGCTTACAGGATTGCCTTGCCACCATCATTGTGCCATATCCATGATATATTTCAAGTTTCAATGATCAGAAAGTATATACTTGATCCCTCTCATATCATTAAGTATGAGCCGATGGTGATTGATAAAGACTTGTCTTATGTGGAAGAGCCCACTCAAATTATTGATAAAAAAGAAAAGATCTTGAGGAATCGGGTTATCCCTCTAGTTAAAGTGATCTTGAGATATCATTCTGGAGAGGAAACAACTTGGGAGCTCGAGCAAGAAATGATGAAAGCTTATCCTCGTCTTTTTGTCGAATGAGGTATGATAAATTTAGATGACTAAATTTTTCTTTAAGGAGGGGAGAGTGTAACATCCCCCATTTAAAAAAATAATAATAATAATAATAGGTTTGTTTGTAAAAATAAGGATTATTTAATAATTATTTTATATTCAATGATATTATATTAAAAGTTTGTGGCTAGGGACCTAAGAGTAAATATTAGAAGTTTGATATAATTTATGAAAGATTCAGATTTAAGTTAAAAAAAATATATATATATATATAGTGGACATGTGTCACTAGCTAACCTAAGGTTGGTGCCACTTATCCTTGCTCTAAAGATGACACCTAGCCCCTTTCATGCATGCATGACACCTTGCAAATTTTACATTAGCCAAAACCTAAATAATTAGATGAAAGGTTAAAGAAAACAAACCTGAAGAGTTGCAGCCAACGTGAGTTTGAGAAGAGAAGGGAAGAAGAAGAAGAAGAAGAAGAAGAAGAAGAAGAAGAAGAAGAAGAAGAGCTTGAGGTTTTTCATCAATCTTCTCACATTTGGGATTCAAATAATTTTAAGGCAAGTGTTCTAACCCAATCCCTCAGTAACCTTAATCTCTGTTTCCATTTTTATTCTGCAAAATTTGAAAGATTTCAACTGAGAACCAGACCTTCTTTCGTTTTGATATAAAGCTATGAATCTGTAATTTTTCGGTAATCTGACCTCTATGCAATGTTTTGATCATAACATTTTGTAATAAACTCTGCTTTAGACAAAACCTATTCCATTTGAAAGTAGACAAGAAAATATTTATTTTGATATAAAGATCGAATGATTTGGAGTTTAAATGCCTACTAATACTTCTGTTTAAATTAACCCTACAGATTCTGCAAAACAGGGACTGAAATTTCTGACCTCTTGTTGCTTAACTACTTATAACTTTCTGTTGTGAATTCAGATTCATACAAAGTATGTTTTATTCGAAGCTAGACTCAAAATGCTTTCTGTATATACCTGATTTGAAATTTTTGGAGTACAATTGCTAACTGAAACATCTGCTTTCATCGACCCTATGGATTCAGTAAAACAGAGCAAATATTTTCAGACCTTTCGCTACGAAATTATCTGTAACTCCCTGTTGTAAATTCCAAATCTTATAAAACTTAATTTGCTAAAACTAGATTGATAAAGATTTCTAATGACACCTATTTTGTATAAATTGGAGCATAATTGGTTATCCAAATAGTTCATACAATGTTCCTATCAAATTCTGCCAGAATCGAGCTTTGGTCGATTTTGGCTTTCCTTGTTACTTCCCTTTGGAAATCGATTTTGGCAAAAACTCTTACTTCAGTTAAGCTTTACATTATTACCTTAAATTCTTATATACTTTTGTCCTTTATTTATTTGTATATCCGCAGCTATCATCTAAAGTTCTTGTTTGCATCGTAATGATTCGGCACATGCATCCCATTGTTCCGCATTTTGCTTTCGATATGTGCCTCTTCCAATTTCATTTCTTTGGACATTGAATTTATCTAACTTTCTTATTTCAATTGAGCTATATGTGATTTCTTGAAATCCTTGTATGCCCTTGCTTTTGTTTCCTTTCAAATCTAAATACATTTATGAAAGATTATGTTTGTATCGTATTGACTCGAAAGGCATATGTACATTTCGTTGTTCCGCATGTGCTTCCAATATATGCTAATTTCATTATTCATACTGTCCCTTTATACTCTGGTGTTTGTGGGATAAATGTGAACCTTTGCCAGAAATGGTAAAGGGAGTTATGATTAGAGCCCGCGATGCTCTGGCGGCCCCCTATGACTTCACTCAGACGTGGGTGGATGGAGCTCCCAGACGTGGGAGACTTATGTTTGTTGGTCATTCAGAAATGGATGGACCATATTATGTTATGATCCCACTTCACCTTCTATGTGTTTGATATGATATCCAAAGTTTTGGCTATGTTTCTATGCATGCTTCGGATAAGAATGAAATGAATGCATCGTCATGTGACATTTGAGCTTCTATTCATGTTTTGTTCTTTGATATATTTATGAAATGTTATAAGTCTTTGTTATACCTTGAAAACTACCATATGTCATCGATATGCTCCTTATGCCAATGATATGCTCCAATTACCTTTCCTCGATTGTATGAATAAAACGTGCTTCGAACGATATGATATTGAAATTCTGCATTCAAACAAAACATGCTACTGTTTCATCCTATATCTCTGCTTTGTATTTTGATACCTCATTTGTTTGAAAACTGTCCTCTTTGCTATGGATATGTTAGTCATTTGCTGAGCTTTATATGCTCACTCCGTTGCTATATAAATTTTTCAGGATAGCTTATCGCTCACTAAAATGTGTAAATTGGGTTGAGGTAATGGAAGACTAGAAGATTTTGGGGCAAATATTTTGTACTTGATAGGTTGATGTTGTATAAGTTCTTTTTGGGTGTAATGAAATATCAATGACAAATCTAGATTGATGTATCTTGTAAATATTTGATAAGTACCTCTTACGTCAGGATTTTTGGAAATGTTAAGTCTAAACTGTGTACTGATATAAACATGTAGTACATGTTGGTTTTGTGATTGTATTAATTACCGCGCTTATGGATTTATGATATAGTTATGGTTTAGTTAAGTTGCTTTTAGATTTTAAGAATAATCTAGTGACATGATGTATGATTATAGACTATACAGGTTTTGTGAATTATGGATTGTAGAGGTGAATGACTTGAATGTTTTTCTTAGTGACCTCAAAGGTGTGATTGGATCCTGGATTGTTTGTTGAATTAAATTTTATCAATCTTGAATTAGGTTCACACCTCCTAAATGAGCATGATTTGAGGATCACTAAGATTATTATTATTATTATTATTATTATTTTGTTATGCTAGATACACAAAAAGAATTTGGTGGTTTAGTGAATTTTATTCAGATATTGATAAAAAAAAATAAAATAAAATTTCTTTTGTTGTTTTTAGGAAGCGAGGATGACAAGGACATCTGGTTCTCCTATTGCATCTACTGCTGATCAATTAAGTGGAATTATGAGAACTCTGGAGACTATGACACAAGTGATGCAACGACAAGTCCAACAAGGAGGAAATAATAGAACGGGAGCATCAAACCATACTGGGTTGGGAATTGAACAGTTTAAGAAGGTTAGTCCTCCTAGTTTTAGTGGTGAGCCTGATCCAATGATAGCAGAACGATGGATGATGCAGATAGAAAAAATATTTGATGTCTTAAATTGCCCTGAAGACCAAAAGGTTTCTCTTGCAGCCTTTATGTTGGAAGGAGAGGCCGAGCACTGGTGGAGAATGATTAAAAGGATTTCTGAAATCAAACATGAGCCAATCACATGGAAGGCATTCATAGAAAAGTTCAACGATAAATATTTTCCAGATTGTATTAGAGAGCAGAAAGAATTGGAGTTCTTGGATCTCATCCAGGGAAATTTGACAGTTGCAAAGTATGAATCCAAATTCACTGAGCTCTCCAGATTTGCCACTCATATAACTGATGATGAAATTAGAAAAGCAAAGAAATTTGAAAGGGGTCTAAGGCCAACTATAAGAAGTCGAATATCAGCATTAAAACTCCAAGCTTATGCCGATGTGGTCGAAAGGGCTTTGATAATTGAAAGAGACTTGGAGGAAATTCAAGAAATCAGGGATAAGAAAGATAAAAAGTTTATCAGCAAAAGTAAGAGAGGGAATGAATCTGAAACAAGTTATAAGAGGGTCAAGATGTCCAGATTTGATAAAGAAAAACCACCATAGAGGACTCATTCATGTGCTAAATGTGGATTAAATCATGAAACAAGTCAATGTTTTCGGACGACTGGAGCTTGTTTTGCTTGCGGGAAATTAGATCATCAAGTAAGAGATTGCCCATTGAACAAGAAGAAAGAGCCACTACCTCCTAAGTCAACAGCCCATGCTAGAGTATATGCTATTACTGAACAAGATTCTAGGGCCTCTAAATCAGTGGTTGAAGGTATTCTTCATGTTTCTAAAAGAAATGCAAAAGTTTTGTTTGATCCTGGTTCCAACTTATCTTTTGTTTCACAACACTTTGCTTGTTACTTGGGCATTGAACCTAGACCCTTGGATTATATGTTATATGTAACTACTGCTGTTGGGGATTCTTTGACAACAAACTTGGTTTATCCATCTTGTTTGATTTCTATCAGAGAATGTGAACTTCTTGCTGATTTGATTCTCCTAGAGATCCAGGGTTTTGATATTATACTTGGCATGGATTGGCTATCTTCCTATCATGCTAGTGTTGATTGCTATACAAAAATAATTACTTTCGGCATACCAAATCAGCCTATATTTTACTTTGAGGGTATTAGGCATGATTTGCCTCCTTGCTTGATATCAGCACTTCAAGCTTATCATTTTATGCAGAAGGGTTGTTTTTGTTATATGGTGTGTGTAAAGGAGCATTCAAATCAAGAAACTCACCTAAATGAAATTACAGTGGTCAAAGAGTTCCCTGATGTATTTCCAGATGACTTGCCTAGTTTATCTTCAGATAGAGAGGGTGAATTTACTATTGATTTGGTCCCTGAGACAACTCCAATATCTAAGCCTCCTTATAGAATGGCACCACTCGAGCTAGAGGAATTGAAAAAGCAACTACAAGAACTATTAGATAAGGGTTTCATTCGACCCAGTGTTTCACCATGGGGTGCTCCAGTGCTATTAGTTAAGAAGAAGGATGGAACGTTAAGACTTTGTATTGATTATAGACAATTGAATCAGGTGACCATCAAAAACAAGTATCCCCTACCCAGAATTAATGATTTGTTTGATCAGTTGCAAGGTGCACAAGTATTCTCCAAAATTGATTTAAGGTCAGGTTACTATCAGTTGAAGATCATGAAGGAGGATATTCCAAAAACAGCTTTTAGAACTCGATATGGTCACTATGAATTCTTAGTGATGCCTTTTGGTTTAACTAATGCCCCTGCAACTTTTATGGAACTGATGAATAGGATATTTCAGCCATTCTTGGACGATTGTGTGATTGTATTAATTGATGACATATTAGTATATTCAAGGAGTAATCAGGAGCATGAGGAACACTTGAGAAATATATTATCCATACTAAGAGAAAAGAAGTTGTATGCAAAGTTCAGCAAATGTGAATTTTGGTTGAATGAAATTGCTTTCTTAGGCCATGTGATTTCAGGGAAGGGTATATCTATTGATCCAAAGAAAGTGGAAGCTGTTGTTAAGTGGGAAGTACCAACAAATGTGACAGAAGTTAGAAGCTTCTTGGGCATGGCAGGTTATTATAGGAGATTTGTGGAGGGATTTTCTCGAATCGCTCAACCTCTCACCAAACTCACTCAAAAGAATGTGAAATTTGTATGGGGTGATGATTGTGAGCAAAGTTTTCAAGAGTTAAAAAGGAGATTGACTAGTGCTCCTATTCTCACTATTCCAAGTGGTGATGAGGGATTTATGGTGTACACTGATGCCTCAAGAAAGGGCCTTGGATGTGTTTTGATGCAAGAAGGGAAAGTGATTGCTTATGCTTCTAGACAACTAAAGAGTTATGAACTGAATTATCCAACTCATGATTTGGAATTGGTAGCAATTGTTTTTGCTCTAAAGATTTGGAGGCATTACTTGTATGGACGAACATTTGAAATCTTTACCGATCATAAGAGTTTAAAGTATATTTTTACTCAAAAAGAGTTAAACATGAGACAATGGAGATGGATAGAACTTCTAAAGGATTATGATTGTACCATTCATTATCACCCGGGTAAAGCTAATGTTGTAGCAGATGCCCTTAGTAGAAAATCTACAAGTTTTATGGCGACTTTAGTTGTGAAGCAATTGAAGTTATTGGAAGAGAATTATGATTCAAATGTTATGAGAAAAGGGCAAAACTCAATGATATTAATGGCCTCCATCCAAGTGCAATCTGATCTCATTCAACAAATTAAAGGAGGACAACTACAAGATCAACGCTTGATCTGCTTAAGGAATGAAGTAAAAAAGGGATTGAAAGTGAATTTTCGAGTTTCAGAGGATGGCCTATTGAGATTTAAGGATAGAATATGTGTTCCAAATGACTCAGATATCAAAGATCAAATCCTGAGGGATGGTCATAATTCAAAGTACACCATGCATCCTGGTAGCACTAAGATGTATAGAGATCTCCAAAGTCATTATTGGTGGGAAGGCATGAAGAAGGATATTGCAATATATGTTTCAAAGTGTTTGACTTGTCAGCAAATCAAAGCAGAACACCAAAGACCTAGAGGTTTGTTGCAACCTTTAGATATTCCTAAATGGAAATGGGAATGTATTACCATGGACTTTATTTCAGGACTACCCCGAACTTCTAGAAAGCATGATGCTATTTGGGTTATCATTGATAGGTTAACGAAATCTGCACATTTTCTACCGATCAATATGACTTATTCTCTTGATAGGCTTGCAGATTTATATATAAATGAAATAGTAAGACTTCATGGTGTTCCAAAGGAGATAATCTCTGACAGAGACTCCAGATTTCTATCTAGATTTTGGAGAAGGTTACAGGAATCTATTGGCACTAAAGTTAAGTTTAGCACTACTTATCACCCTCAAACTGATGGTCAATCAGAAAGAACCATTCAAACACTTGAGGATTTGCTTCAAGCCTATGTTATGGATTGGAAAGATGAATGGGATAAAGATATCTCTCTTATTGAGTTCACTTACAATAATAGTTATCATTCAAGTATTCAGATGGCTCCTTATGAAGCTTTATATGGGCGAAAATGCAGGACGCCTATATGTTGGGAAGAAATTGGCGACATAAAGTTATTAGCACCAGAAAAAGTACAAGAGACTACTGAGAAAATTCAACTTATAAGAAAAAGGTTAAAGACTGCTCAGAGTCGTCAAAAGAGTTATGCTAATAACAGAAGGCGAAATATTGAGTTTCAAATCGGGGATTTTGTATTCCTGAAGGTCTCCCCTTCTAAAGGCATTGTAAGATTTGGGAAGAAAGGAAAGTTAAGCCCAAGATTTATTGGACCTTTTGAGATTCTTGAGAGGGTTGGTTCTGTCGCTTACAGGATTGCCTTGCCACCATCATTGTGCCATATCCATGATATATTTCAAGTTTCAATGATCAGAAAGTATATACTTGATCCCTCTCATATCATTAAGTATGAGCCGATGGTGATTGATAAAGACTTGTCTTATGTGGAAGAGCCCACTCAGATTATTGATAAAAAAGAAAAGATCTTGAGGAATCGGGTTATCCCTCTAGTTAAAGTGATCTTGAGATATCATTCTGGAGAGGAAACAACTTGGGAGCTCGAGGAAGAAATGATGAAAGCTTATCCTCGTCTTTTCGTCGAATGAGGTATGATAAATTTAGATGACTAAATTTTTCTTTAAGGAGGGGAGAGTGTAACATCCCCCATTTAAAAAAATAATAATAATAATAATAGGTTTGTTTGTAAAAATAAGGATTATTTAATAATTATTTTATATTCAATGATATTATATTAAAAGTTTGTGGCTAGGGACCTAAGAGTAAATATTAGAAGTTTGATATAATTTATGAAAGATTCAGATTTAAGTTAAAAAAAATATATATATATATATAGTGGACATGTGTCACTAGCTAACCTAAGGTTGGTGCCACTTATCCTTGCTCTAAAGATGACACCTAGCCCCTTTCATGCATGCATGACACCTTGCAAATTTTACATTAGCCAAAACCTAAATAATTAGATGAAAGGTTAAAGAAAACAAACCTGAAGAGTTGCAGCCAACGTGAGTTTGAGAAGAGAAGGGAAGAAGAAGAAGAAGAAGAAGAAGAAGAAGAAGAGCTTGAGGTTTTTCATCAATCTTCTCACATTTGGGATTCAAATAATTTTAAGGCAAGTGTTCTAACCCAATCCCTCAGTAACCTTAATCTCTGTTTCCATTTTTATTCTGCAAAATTTGAAAGATTTCAACTGAGAACCAGACCTTCTTTCGTTTTGATATAAAGCTATGAATCTGTAATTTTTCGGTAATCTGACCTCTATGCAATGTTTTGATCATAACATTTTGTAATAAACTCTGCTTTAGACAAACTATTCCATTTGAAAGTAGACAAGAAAATATTTATTTTGATATAAAGATCGAATGATTTGGAGTTTAAATGCCTACTAATACTTCTGTTTAAATTAACCCTACAGATTCTGCAAAACAGGGACTGAAATTTCCTACCTCTTGTTGCTTAACTACTTATAACTTTCTGTTGTGAATTCAGATTCATACAAAGTATGTTTTATTCGAAGCTAGACTCAAAATGCTTTCTGTATATACCTGATTTGAAATTTTTGGAGTACAATTGCTAACTGAAACATCTGCTTTCATCGACCCTATGGATTCAGTAAAACAGAGCAAATATTTTCAGACCTTTCGCTACGAAATTATCTGTAACTCCCTGTTGTAAATTCCAAATCTTATAAAACTTAATTTGCTAAAACTAGATTGATAAAGATTTCTAATGACACCTATTTTGTATAAATTGGAGCATAATTGGTTATCCAAATAGTTCATACAATGTTCCTATCAAATTCTGCTAGAATCGAGCTTTGGTCGATTTTGGCTTTCCTTGTTACTTCCCTTTGGAAATCGATTTTGGCAAAAACTCTTACTTCAGTTAAGCTTTACATTATTACCTTAAATTCTTATATACTTTTGTCCTTTATTTATTTGTATATCCGCAGCTATCATCTAAAGTTCTTGTTTGCATCGTAATGATTCGGCACATGCATCCCATTGTTCCGCATTTTGCTTTCGATATGTGCCTCTTCCAATTTCATTTCTTTGGACATTGAATTTATCTAACTTTCTTATTTCAATTGAGATATATGTGATTTCTTGAAATCCTTGTATGCCCTTGCTTTTGTTTCCTTTCAAATCTAAATACATTTATGAAAGATTATGTTTGTATCGTATTGACTCGAAAGGCATATGTACATTTCGTTGTTCCGCATGTGCTTCCAATATATGCTAATTTCATTATTCATACTGTCCCTTTGTACTCTGGTGTTTGTGGGATAAATGTGAACCTTTGCCAGAAATGGTAAAGGGAGTTATGATTAGAGCCCGCGATGCTCTGCCGGCCCCCTATGACTTCACTCAGACGTGGGTGGATGGAGCTCCCAGACGTGGGAGACTTATGTTTGTTGGTCATTCAGAAATGGATGGACCATATTATGTTATGATCCCACTTCACCTTCTATGTGTTTGATATGATATCCAAAGCTTTGGCTATGTTTCTATGCATGCTTCGGATAAGAATGAAATGAATGCATCGTCATGTGACATTTGAGCTTCTATTCATGTTTTGTTCTTTGATATATTTATGAAATGTTATAATTCTTTGTTATACCTTGAAAACTACCATATGTCATCGATATGCTCCTAATGCCAATGATATACTCCAATTACCTTTCCTCGATTGTATGAATAAAACGTGCTTCGAACGATATGATATTGAAATTCTGCATTCAAACAAAACATGCTACTGTTTCATCCTGTATCTCTGCTTTGTATTTTGATACCTCATTTGTTTGAAAACTGTCCTCTTTGCTATGGATATGTTAGTCATTTGCTGAGCTTTATATGCTCACCCCGTTGCTATATAAATTTTTCAGGATAGCTTATCGCTCACTAAAATGTGTAAATTGGGTTGAGGTAGTGGAAGACTAGAAGATTTTGGGGCAAATATTTTGTACTTGATAGGTTGATGTTGTATAAGTTCTTTTTGGGTGTAATGAAATATCAATGACAAATCTAGATTGATGTATCTTGTAAATATTTGATAAGTACCTCTTACGTTAGGATTTTTGGAAATGTTAAGTCTAAACTGTGTACTGATATAAACATGTAGTACATGTTGGTTTTGTGATTGCATTAATTACCGCGCTTATGGATTTATGATATAGTTATGGTTTAGTGACATGATGTATGATTATAGACTATACAGGTTTTGTGAATTATGGATTGTAGAGGTGAATGACTTGAATGTTTTTCTTAGTGACCTCAAAGGTGTGATTGGATCCTGGATTGTTTGTTGAATTAAATTTTATCAATCTTGAATTAGGTTCACACCTCCTAAATGAGAACTAAATTCGGGGGGGGGGGGGGGGGGGGGGGGGGCGTGACAATATTGGGCCTAGAGGGTCACACACATATGGTAGGTATTGCGATGAGTAGAGGTTCAGATATGAGATATCCGACGGAGCCCTTGTCTTATTGGATGCAGATCCAATACCCACTAGGGGAGGACCCATTAGGGTTTGATAGGGGATCTCTATAAATAGGAGGGATTGAGAGCCTCATAGGCTAGAGCCTTTGCTTGCCTTTCCTATTCTCCTCTTCCTCTCCACCTCAGAGCAGGCCTGGAGTTTTGAGGAGCGTCGTCGCAACCCTGCTATGTGGATCACCGCTAGAGAGGAGGACGCTTGACCTCCTTCACCCTCTCATAAGGATCTGCAAGGAAACAGGGATATACGATCTCCCTAGGTAACACAACCTACTCTATACGCAGTTTTATGTTTCACGTATTTTGCGCACCAATCTTCGCACGACGACGAACATCTCTTTGGGAATCGAGGATTTTGTTTTCTTGTTCTTCTGCTGCACATGTGATGTCGCCCCCAAGATTTCCCAACAGTTAATAAAATATTGAGATCCCTTTCAAAGAGTTGGGACCCTTAAGTAATGGACATTCAAGAGGCCAAGGATTTGAACTATTTTCCACTTGAAGAACTTCTCAGGTCTTTAATAACCTATGAAATGAGTTGTATGATACAAAATGAACTTGAGAACAATATTCCAAATAATAGGAAGGATTCGACACTTCGAATAATAGTATACCACTTAAGTGATAACTCAAAGTGATGATAATGACTTTGAACTTCTCACTATAAAATTTAAAAAGTTCATGAAATAAGAATTAAAAAATAAAAATGAACTTATAAAGAAGTTGCCAAAGAAGAAAAAAGTATTCAAGGTAGCTTGTGACGAATCGAGCTCATCCGATGTTGAGAAGCAAACCAACAAAGACAAAGTGACAAACTACGCCTTAATGATTTTCGACAATGAGGTAACCAAAACCCATTTACTTTATTTTAAAATTACTTGATATATTTCATGAGTCATTTTCAAATTAAGTTAGAAAAAATATATATAAATTGTTAAATATATATGGAAAATTGAGACCATGCTTATCTTTCTAGTGATTTTGAAAATGATCATGAAAATTATATGTTTTATGATAAAGGAACAAAATATTAGATCTAATGCTTGTAAATCTAATAAGATTAATTTTATGTATGTTTTTAAGAAGCAATATTGTGTATCTTAATGATTTTTGTATTGCTTTTTAATTTTATTTAAAAATATTTTATGAAATCATACTTGATGATTTAATAATGCATAATGATTTAAAATCTTATGTTTTGGAATTACGTATTATACTTTTGATCTTATATCTTTGATTCCTTTGTATTTATGATTTGTATATCTCATGATATGATTAAATTATTGATGCAAAGAAGGAAAATGTATTACTACAATAAATAAAATGATTTTGATTAAAAATGCTTTATGAAATCATGCTTGATGAAATAATGTAATGATGATTTGAAATCATGCTTAATGAGTTTATATTTTGAAATTATGCATGATGATCTTTGTGATGATGAACTTTGCTTTTAAACAATGATGCATGTTTTGGTTTTGACATAAAAATAAAAATAAAAATAAAAATAAAAATTTGGGCATGCTGGTACGAAATCAATCACATGAATTGAAACAACTAAAATGAGAATACATCATTGAAAATTTCCCTATCACAATCTTATCGATTTTTCAAAAAGAGATTAATGAATCTATTTATATTTTGAATCTCTTGAATTATGAAAATGATTTTGATGATTTAAGATTTAATATGTATGAATTGAGATCTTGTTCTCCTATGATTCTTTTTGCTATTCACTAAAAAAGAGACTTATTCTAATAAACCATGATATGCTACTTGACATCTTGATAATTTATTACTTGAGTTTTGTTATATATTATTCCCCTCTTCTTCTTTCTTATTTACAATGACAAAGGGGAGAAAGGAAATCACTAGCATTTCAAGAGATCAATAAATCTCTTCATTTCATTTTGAATCTCTTGAAAAGGATTTTGATGATTTGACAAATTGAATGAGTGTTTGTATCATTTTATATTTTAAAATTATGCATGATGAATTGAAGTGATGTTGGTTTAAAAATATTTATTCAAATGCATGGATCAACAATCTTTTTGTCAAATGAATCATGATTTTTCTTGTGAATTCTTGGAATTATAACTTGAGTCTTCTTTTTTAATTAAGATCGTTTCCTATCATACTTTCTATTTACAAAAGAAGAAATTTGTCAAAAATTATATATGGTCTTTTGACATTTATGACTTGATTTTTCATCTTTGTTATTTATCTTTGTCATGATTTGAAGATTGAAGTAAAGAGAAAATAATTATAATATTATATTCTTCTCTTTTATTTGACAATGACAAAGGGAGAATAAAATTTACTAGCTTACATATTCTAAAATGATGTAAAAATTGTTAAATTTGTTAGCTTACAAATTGCAAGGAGAAAAACTTGCTAGGAAGTAAAATTACTAGCTTACATTTCTCAAAAGAGAAGAAAGAATTTGCTATCTTGAACATCACCAAGAATTACTAGCTTGCAATCTCAAGAGAAGCAAAAGTGCAATCTCAAGAAGCATAACTTGCTAACTTGCAAAGGAAGCGAAAAATTAAACTTCTCGAGAAGAAAGAAAATTACTATCTTGCATGATGATAAAACTTGAGATTATGTTTATAATGCAATGATTTGAAATTATATATCAAAAACATGATAGTTGCACTTCTCCTTTTTGTTGATGACAAAGGGGGAAAAGATATGATGATATGAGAATCATGATGATTTAAAATATACTTTGATACTTTGATACCATGATGATTTAAAATATTTATGATGACGCATGCAAAACTTATGATAATGATGCATGCAATGTAATGATATGCATATAATGTGTTACATATATTCATGATGAAATATTGCTTTGACTTGAATTCAACTTGAATTCAAGGTTCTATCAATATGATATATTGATAGGGGGGAGTTAAAGTTAACTCCATCATCAATTGGTTGTCATCATAAAAAAGGGGGAGATTGTTGAATCTCAGATTTTGATGATGAAACCAATTGATAATGTTTATGATCTGATCTGCATTTTCAGTGATGTAGGAAGCTTCGATCAGGAAGAGACAATTAAAGCATGAAGAATCATGTTGGGCTAGAGTGGAACATGTCAAAAGATTGGATGTCAAGCCAAAGGATCGGTCGACGTATCAACAAAAGGCTTCAAGCCATGGGTTCGGGCATTGGGCCAAGAAGAGCGAAAATTGCGCCAAGAAAATCGGAGTTTCAGAGGTTAACTAGCCGATTGGGCAATACGCCGCAAGAAAGGACGATGCGCCGAAGAATCGGATGAAGCGTCGATGAACCAATGACATGTCAGATAACATTTGATTCAAGCTTTGTAATAATTGTCTAGATCGAAGTATGTTTTATGTATAATTGAGTTGGAATTGGGCCAACTCAATTAGGGGCTATTTGAGCCCAAGTTCGGGTTATGTTGGGCCAAGTGAAAGGCCCAAACAATGACCCAACAGATGGAATTATTGGTGACACAGTCTTGTGTCATCGAGACTGTGTCAAGTGGTCGTACCGCCTAGACTCAGTCTTCAAGATTGTCAGGCAATGGAACCGCCCAGACATAGTCTCCTAAGCGGTGGTACTGCCCAATGTTAGTGTTGTAAGCGATGGTACTGCCCAATAGTAGCGGTGTATTGCTAGTACCCAGAAGACTCGGGATGAGACTAGTTTTGAATCCATTTGGAACCTATAAATACCCCTCTCATCCCTGGTTAACATATACAAGCACAAAGAACTTAATAGTGGGAAAACGCTATAACAATCACTTGAGAAATCTCCTTCTCTAGCTCTAAGTTTATAATTCAATTTAGGGAGGAGTGAGTGCTTGTAAAAGATTATCTCCTAAACCCGTGAATAGGAGAAGAGGGGTGTAAAAGGATAGTTGATCTTCGCCCGTTGAAAGAAAATTAGTAGTGGAAGTTGGTGGCCTCGACGGAAGAGGAATCGGGAGTGGATATAGGTCACGACGACTGAACCACTTTAAAAATCTGGTTTGTATTTACTTCTTGCTATTTACCTTTATTACAAACCGAATTCTTACTTTCACTACGCTTTTGTATGCTTTCAAAGTTAAACTATTTCTGATACGTTTTTTGTCGTATGAAGATTTTTGACTCAATCTAATTTTACTACTGCATTAATTCACCCCCCCATCTTAGTGTCGCTCTTGATCTTAGCATATATTTCATATTGCTTAAATATATTGTGATGTCCATAGGTTTGTGCAATGGGAATCGGATCGTGATGACATCACGATAATGAGACTGATTCGCCTTTAAACACATATCTTAAATAATCTCAATCATAGGTTACTCGAGAGGGACATTGAGATAACCGGATAGACTAGTGTGTTGTATACCTATCTATATTATGGATGTAGTTGGTTTTATAGCTGCTCGTGTGGGGACACTTGGGATACAGTACAAGTGCTCATTAGAGAATGAGTTCACTAATTGATCCACTTATGGAATGCTAGATGGTTGATGATGCCTTATTATTAGACAATAATTCTGTAGTCATAGTGGTGTATTTGGTCATTAGACTTGAGACACCAAGGATGTCCTATATAAGTACTCCACTCTTTGATACCAGACTTATAGGTCTGGAGGTTCTAGATCTAACATAGCCGGTCATCGGGAGTGGTAGCCAACCTTACGAGGACTATTGAGTATCGATAGAGAATCATCCACTCTCGGTGTCATGAGAGGAATATCTCATGTGTTCTTGTTTAGACAAATCCTTGGCTAGGGTCATTCGGATTGAGAGAGAAATAGTTCTCCGAGAGAATTTGATTAGAGCGAGACTCAAGTAGAAACTGTATGAGCTTGACAGCACAATGCCCGGTATACTATCTCTGAGATATTACTAGCAGTGGGTGTTACTAGTAGATTTCTTGCAAATCCAAGCAAAAAGCACTAGGAAATAGTGAAGTGGATCTTTAGACATCTCAGATGGAGCTCTAAGGTTTTTTTAAGCTTTGGAGATGGACCATCTATGTTGACAAGTTACATAGATGCAAATATGACAAGAGATATAGATATAAAGAAATCTACATTAGGTTTTATAGTTATTTTGTAGGGGGAGCTATGTCGGGGCAATTCAGATTATAAAAGTGTATTGCTCTCTCCACCATAGAGGTAGAATATATTGCCACTATAGAGGTTTGCAAAGAAATATTATGGATGAAAGAATTCTTATAAGAATTAAGGTTGAAATATAAAAACTATGCGGTGAATTATGACAACCAGAGTGTCATCCAAGAACACAACTTTTTATTTCAAGTCAAAGCATATATATGTCAAATATCATTGGATTCGAAATACACTTGAAGAGAAGTAGTTGCTGCTAGTCATAGGTGCCCAGTAAGCCAATCACGTGAGTGATGACATATATTACTTGATACAGAATCTTTTTGCTTATTATATTTTGGCATATATCACTTTATAACTATTGCATATATGCATATATATATTGTGATGTCCTTGGATTTGTGCAATGGAAATCGGATCGTGATTAGATCATGATAATAAGATCGATTCACCTTTAAACACATATCCTAAATAATCCCGGTCATAGGTTACTCGAGAGGGACATCGTGATAACCGGACAGACTGGTATGTTGTATACCCGTCCATATGATGGATGCAGTTGGTCTCATAGTTGCTCGTGTAGGGACACTAGAGATACAGTACACGTGCTCATTGGAGAATGAGTTCACTGATTGATCCGCTTATGGAATGCTGGATGGTTGATGATGTCTTATTGTCAGACAGCGATTTCGTAGACCTAGTGGTGTATCTGGTCCTTAAACTTTAGACACCAAGGATGTCTTGTATAAGTGCTCCACTCTTTGATACCAGACTTATAGGTTTAATTGTCCCAGATCTAGTACAACTGGTCATTGGGAGTGGTAGTCGACCTTACGAGGGCTATTGAGTGTCGATAGAGGATCATCCACTCTCGGCGTCATGAGAGGAATATCCCATGTGTTCTTGCTCAGACAAATCCCTGGCCAGGGTCATTCGGGTTGAGAGAGAAAGAGTTCTCCGGGAGAATCCGATTAGAGCGAGACTCGAGTAGAAACCGTATAGGTCTGACAACACCATGCTCGATATACGGTCTCTTGGATATTAGATGGATGATGGACTATAGGTACATGGTAACTAAGGACAGACAGGTCCAATGGATTGGATTACCCTATATCGTCTGGGGTCAACGGAGTAGTGGCCTAGTACGTCCGTAGTCGATGAGTCAAGTGAATTATTACAGAGATAATAATTCACTGAGTTAGAATGAGTTCTAACAGGTATGACTCACGGCCAGCTCGATATTGGGCCTAGAGGATCACACACATATGGTAGGCATTGCGATGAGTTGAGGTTCGGATATGAGATATTCGACGGAGCCCTTATCTTATTGGATGCAGATCCAATACCCACTAGGGGAGGACCCATTAGGGTTTAAAAGAGGACCTCTATAAATATGAGGGATTCAGAGCCTCATAGGCTAGAGTATTTTCTTGCCTCTCCTATCCTCTTCCCCCTCTCCACCTCACCGTTAGAGAGGAGGACGTTTGACCTCCTTCACCCTCTCCTAAGGATCTGCAAGGAAACAAAGATATACGATCTCCCTATGTAACACAATCTACTCTATACGCAGTTTTAAGTTTCGTGGATTTTGCGCACCAATCTTCGCACAACGACGAACATCTCTTTGGGAATCGGGGATTTTGTTTTCTTGTTCTTCCGCTGCGCATGTGATGTCGCCCCTAAGATTTCCCAACAGTAGTATCAGAGCCAGGTTGTTCATGCGAATGATTGGTTTTGAACTGCGTGTGTTGTGTTTAGGAAGAACTTTTGATGTCAAAATCGTTGACGCAAAAGCGAGAAAGGACAACAACTGTTGCTGCCCTCGATCTGCGTGCGCGCAACGCAACCGAAGGCAGGCAGCATAGGGGCTGCGCCTACAGCAGCCGGTCGGCGGCCTGCTTGCAGTAGGCTTGCGTCCGGCGGGGCTGGCAGCCCGCGGGCAGAGGCGCCTGCGGCCGCTTCTCCCACGGGGTGAGGCGCCGCAGGGCAGCGGCGCCTGCAGCCGCTACTCCCGCGGGCGAACCCCCCCCCCATAAGGGCGGTCGCCCGGCGGGACAGCACCGCCTGCGGGCGTTGCCCCGCGGGCAGAACCGCCCGCGGAGGCGGCGGCGCCCGTAGGGGCGCCAACCTGCAGGGGCAGCACCGCCTGCGGGCGTTGCCCCGCCGGCAGAACCGCCTGTGGAGGCGGCGGCACCCGCCGGGGCGCCCACCTGCAGCGGCAGCCCCGCCAGCGGGCGTGGCGCCCGCAGGCGAGGGCAGCGCCCTCGCCCCGCCTCACAGGCCGCCGCCAGCAGGGTGGCGGCGGCGGCAGCAGCAAAGGGGAGTAGGGCATTAGGGTTTTTTTTGGAGAAAAGACAATTTTGCCCCTCAGATTTGAAAATTTTCAGTTTCTGTCTCTTGTCTAAATTACGAAAATACTCCTATGAATTCAAAAATTCCTTATATGTCCTTGATTTCATAAAATACTAATTAATTAAAAGGTTTAGTTTATTATTATTATTTATTATTATCTAGTAGTCCTATATGATAATGATTATTTGTACATGTGATGTATGATATGTGGACGGATGATCATGGATCGTGTGATGTGTGTACTTGTGATTATTATTATTGAGGTCTGCGAGCCTCCATTATATCTCTCATTTATTATCGGGCCTGCGTGTCTATGATTAAGTTGTAATCACATGAGGAGGCATAGCGAGAGCATGGATGCGATAGCGAGACCCACGAGACAGACGATCGCGATGCATGAAGATGCATCAAGATGTCGACGGAACCAATGAGGACGAGATGGACGATCACAGGGCATGGAGATGCACCATTGCACACATAGATCTTGATGTGAGTGATAAGGCCTACTGGCTCGGGCCTAATCACATTAGGTTGTGGTCCATGATCATCTGGTGTGATTGCTTATACACATACTAAATATGTATATATATTTGCATGCGATGTAGATATATATTAAATATGTATATGTGTGACATGTCATATTAGGAGACCAAATCATAGAGACACCTCTCTCGATAATATTAAGTCGGTAAACGTGAGGCAGTTAGATTGACTCACGTGGCCGTCCATCGTTATAAGTAGGAACCGATTCTCGTTGTAGGTTGAGTTGGTCGAGTCCCTCGAGACTCACCTATATCGCGATTCGCTATCTTGTTTATGATATAGAGATATCACCGGTGACTTGAGGGCATGGTATGCTTAGTCGAGTCCCTCGAGGGTATATCATCAAATCAGACTCATCTTGTAACGAAGGTGTTGACTTAACCGAACATCATGGTTGGTCGAGTCCCTCGAGACCATGGTGATTCGGAGGCCGAACAGGACGGGAATCATAAGGAGTTGTGATCGGCAAGAGTTGCCTACCTTTTAGGCTTAGTATGATTGGTCGAGTCCCTCGAGGTTACACTAAGACGCTGATTGGATCCTGATCCCCATTAGAAGTCAGCCGGAGACTTCCGTTTCACGTGCTGAGGGTGTCGCATGACTCGTTAGTAAAATAGTGGGAGCATATTAAGATAGAAGTCCAAATCTTGATAGTTTATTTCGTGCAAAATCTGCATGTTATTCATTTATGCTGCATCTTTATTTTTAAAAAATATCGCTTTCAAATCCCTTACGTGGCATACTTGATGTCAACCGCCTCACTGGTCCAAATTATAAGGATTGGCTTCGTAACTTGAGAATTGTTCTCACGGCGGAGAAAATCGTGTACGTCCTTAATACAGTGATGCCTGCGCCCGAAGAAGGGGCAAGCAAGGATGAGATCACTCGCTACGTGAAGTATATTGATGACTCCACTCTTGCTCAGTGCTATATGTTGGGCTCTATGACTCCTGAGTTACAAAGACAACATGAAAAGATGGATGCCAGATCCATTCTCCTATATGTCCGCAAATTGTTTGAGGAATAGGGAAGGACTCAGCGATATGAGATATCTAAGAGTCTTTTCCGCGCTAGGATGACAAAGGGGACACCGGTTCAGAACCATGTCCTAAAGATGATTGAGTGGATAGAGAAACTCACAAGTCTAGGAATGGTCCTAGAGGATAACTTGTGTGTAGACATTGTGCTTCAGTCCCTACCAGATTCTCTTTCACGGTTCATAATGAATTTTAATATGAACAAGCTTGAGGTGACTCTCCAAGAGCTCCTCAATATATTGAGGGAGGCAGAGAGTACTATTAAGAAAGAGAAGCCAGTTCTCTACACTGGTGAGACCAGAAAGAAAAGGAAAGCAGAAAGGTCCCTTAAGAAGGGAAAGGGCAAGGGCAGACTAGGTAAAGCAAAGGTTGCTAAGAAAGACCCAATGAATGACAAAGGCCAGTGCTTCCACTGTGGCAAAGATGGGCACTGGAAGAGGAACTGCAAAGAGTACCTTGCAGAAAGGGCGAAACAAAAGCTTGATGAAGCTTCAAGTACATTCATGAATGTAAATGTGTCCAAGAGAAAACGAGATGAGATGAACAGTGCATACCTGTGGCATTGTAGGCTAGGTTACATCCATGAAAGGAGGATTCAAAATTTGCTAAATGATGGATATCTAGATCCATTCGACTATGTGTCATATGCAACTTGTGAGCCTTGCCTTCGTGGAAAAATGACCAACTCTCCATTTAGTGGAACTAGAGAGAGAGCCACTGAGCTGTTGGAACTCATACATAGTGATGTATGTGGACCTATGTCAACTCGTGCCATTGGTGGTTACTCCTACTTCATTACCTTTACTGATGATTTCTCAAGGTATGAATATGTGTACTTAATGAAGTACAAGTCCGAGGCCTTTGAGAAATTCAGAGAGTATAAGAATGAGGTGGAGAACCAGACTAGAAAGAGTATCAAAACTCTTCGATCAAATCGAGGAGGTGAGTACTTAAGTACAGAGTTTACTCAGTTCCTCAAGGACCATAGGATATTATCCCAACGGACACCTCCTTATACACCTCAGCTCAATGGTGTCTCTGAAAGGAGAAATCGTACGCTATTAGATATGGTACGGTCCATGATGAGTTTCAATATGGTACGGTCCATGATGAGTTTCGCTGACCTACCCATCTCATTCTGGGGATATGCCCTAGAAATCGCAGCTTACCTTCTGAACAGAGTTCCAACTAAGTCGATATTGTCTACATCATATGAGATATAGAAAGGAAAGAAGCCTGATCTTAAGGTTGTTAAGATTTGGGGCTGCCCTGCCAACGTTAAAAGACACAACCCCGATAAGTTAGAATCAAGGACAGAGCGATACAAATTTGTGGGATACCCCAAGGAAACTGATGGGTATTATTTCTATCATCTCGAGGACCAAAAGGTCTTTGTAGCTAAGAGAGCAGTGTTCCTTGAGAAGGAACACATTCTTGGCGGAGACAGTGGGAGAATGATAGAGTTGAGCGAGGTTGGAGAACCAAGCTCAAGCACCACTCTGCAGCCCGAGTCTGTTCAGGTACCTAATACACAAGTTTCAACTTTACATAGGTATGATAGAGTATCTCATCCTCCTAAGAGATATGTGGGACTAAAGCAAGCTTCCCAAAGTTAGAACATAAGATTTGATGAGGCAATAAGATCTTATGACTTCGTTAAGAACGAAGATGAGCCTTGTGTATATAGGAAGGTAAGTGAGAGCGCTATCACCTTTTTGGTGTTATATATGGATGACATCCTGATCATTGGGAATGACGTAGGAATGCTATCCACAGTAAAGGCTTGGTTATCTAGACATTTCTCCATAAAGGACTTAGGGGAAGCATCCTATATCTTGGGGATTAGAATCTATAGAGATAGATCCAAGAGGATGCTTGGCTTGTCCCAGTCTAGGTACATAGAAACCATTGTCAAAAGGTTTGGCATGAAAAATTCCAAGAGAGGTCTCATACCGATGAGACATGGGATATCGCTTTCTACGAGTATGTCCCCAAAGACTCCAGAAGAAAGGGCGAACATGGATATGATACTTTATGCCTTAGCAATAGGGTCTATCATGTATGCTATGCTATGTATTAGGCCTGATATAGCGCATGCTCTGAGTGTCACGAGCATGCATCAGGCGGATCCAAGCTTGGAGCATTGGAAAGCAGTAAAGTGCATCCTTAAGTACTTGAGAAGGACTAATGATCTTTTACTAGTATATGGAGGTAGTAGCCTTAAGTTTGAAGGCTACATAGACTCAAGTTTTCAGTCTGATGTCGATGATAGCAAGGTGAATTTAGGGTATGTGTACACCTTGAATGTAGGAGCAGTGTGCTGGAAGAGTTCCAACAAGATACTACTGCTGACTCGACCACAGAGGTGGAGTACATTGCTGCATCAGATGCAGCAAAGGATGGAGTCTGGGTGAAGAAGTTCATCACAGATTTGGGAGTCGTGCCGAGTAGTGAGGAGCTGACTTCCTTATATTGTGACAACTATGGGGCGATTACTCAAATAAGGGAACCCGGGTCTCATCAGAAGTGTTCTGAGGAGGTTCTAGCTTATCAAAGAGATCGTAACCCGAGGAGATGTAGTAGTGGAAAGAGTTCCATCCGAAGATAACATTGTAGATCCACTAACAAAGCCGTTGACTCAGATTGTCTTTGAGCGTCACAGGGGTCTGATGGGGATCAGACACATAGGTGATTGACTTTAGGTCAAGTGGGAGATTGCTAGTCATAGGTGCCCAGCAAGCCAATCACGTGAGTGATGACACGTGTGACTTGATATAGAATCTTTTTGTTTATTATATTTTGGCATATATCACTTTATAACTATTGCATATATGCATATATATATTGTGATGTCCTTGGATTTGTGCAATGGGAATCGAATCGTGATGAGATCATGATAATGAGATCGATTCGCCTTTAAACACATATCCTAAATAATCCCGGTCATAGGTTACTCGAGAGGGACATCGTGATAACCAGACAGACTTGTGTGCTGTATACCCGTCCATATGATGAATGCAGTTGGTCTAATAACTACTCGTGTATGGACACTAGGGATATAATACAGGTGCTCATTGGAGAATGAGTTCACTGATTGATCCGCTTACGAAATGCTAGATGGTTGAGGATGCCTTATTGTCAGACAGCGATTTCGTAGTCCTAGTGGTGTATCTGGTCCTTAGATTTTAGACACCAAGAATGTCCTATATGAGTGCTCTACTCTTTGATACCAGACTTATAGGTTTAATTGTCCCAGATCTAGTACAGCTGGTCATTGGGAGTGGTAGTCGACCTTACGAGGACTATTGAGTGTCGATAGAGGATCATCCACTCTCGGCGTCATTAGAGGAATATCCCATGTGTTCTTGCTCAGACAAATCCCTGGCCAGGGTCATTCGAGTTGAGAGAGAAAGAGTTCTCCGGGAGAATCTGATTAGAGCGAGACTCGAGTAGAAACCGTATGAGTCTGACAACACCATGCTCGATATACGGTCTTTGGGATATTAGATGGATGAGGGACTATAGGTACATGGTAACTGAGGACAGACAAGTCCAATGGATTAGATTCTCCTGTATCGTCTCGGGTCTACGGTGTAGTGGACTAATACGTCCATAGTCGATGAGTCAAGTGAATTATTACAAAGATAATAATTCACTGAGTTAGAAGGAGTTCTGACAGGTATAACTCACGGCCAGCTCGATATTGGGCCTAGAGAGTCACACACATATGGTAGACATTGCGATGAGTAGAGGTTCGAATATGAGATATCCGACGGAGCCTTTGTCTTATTGGATGCATATCAAATACCCATTAGGAGAGGACCCCTTAGGGTTTGACAATGGACCTCTATAAATAGGAGGGATTCAGAGCCTTATAGGCTAGAGTATTTGCTTGCCTCTCTTATTCTCTTCCCCCTCTCCACCTCAGAGCAAGCCTGGAGTTTTGAGGAGCATCGTCACAGCCCTACTGTGTGGATCACCGCTAGAGAGGAGGACGCTTGACCTCCTTCACCTCTCCTAAGGATCTGCAAGGAAACAGGGATATACGATCTCCCTAGGTAACACAATCTACTCTATATGCAGTTTTAAGTTTCGTGGATTTTGCGCACCAATCTTCGCACGACGACGAACATCTCTTTGGGAATCGGGGATTTTGTTTTCTTGTTCTTCCGCTGCGCATGTGATGTCGCCCCCAAAATTTTCCAACAGTTGCAACTTCAAAAAATTCATACAGATAATAATGAAGCAAATATGTTGATAAAGACCTTACCTAAAGAAAGGTATGAGATATGTCGACAGTTGGTTAGCGTAGTTTTATATTAAGGAGTTAAACCTCCTTTATGGGCTGAAGGGGAAGGTTGTTGGGTTAACAGCCCATGAGTTCAGCCCATAGTGGGCTTTAACAACCTATAGCCCACCTCTCTTTAACCTAAAAATCCTAACCCTTTTAACAAAAGAGGGTGGCGGCTACGAAAAAAAAAAGAGGGCTACAGTGGCTGTGAATAGGGCCAGAATACTATAACTACGTGATTCTAAAAGTGAGGAGGAAAGAACAAAAAAATAAGAGAAGGAAAGGGAAAAAGACAAGGACAACGGAGAGAGACTATTTTCAATCATTTAGGAAGTGACGTAATTACTTGGGGAGATTTTGGATATTGTGCACAATGACGTAATCCTTATATCATAGTTATTCTCTTATGATTGTTGTTTGGTTTTGGGTGACTTTGAGATTTGTACATTCATTATTATAGTGAATTTTCTTTGTCTTATCCCGTGGTTTTACGCTTTACGTTAGAGAGATTTTTCACATAAATCTTGATATTCTATTTAATTGTGATTTTTATTTAATTTCACTATATGTTACGACATGTTAGTATTTGTTCGTATACAAAAGTTTCTACGTGAAAGCTTGTGACAAGTTTTGATAAGGATCAAGATTAACTCTAATCCTCGATAACTTACAAATAGAATATTTTGTAACAAGTGTATAAATATTTTTTTAATATAACCTCATTTGATAAATTTTAGTGTTGTGTAAGATTCATTTAGCAATGGTTGAAAACTCATAATCTTATCAGATCATTTTTTAAATATATAAAATATTAATTTGATGGTAATATATCATATGCAATTATCAAACATTGAGAATTCAAAATCTTATCTTATAAATTTTTATATCTAATGTATTATACTAGTTCTACCTATCAACGATGGGGGGATTCCAAGCCTCATCCAAATAGTAAGATTCAAGGAGTAAATATAGTTTTTATTATTTATCTTTATAAAAAATAAAAAAATTTCTCGAGAAAATAAGTGAAGATATTATCACCGCTGAGAAATATGTCCTAAGGTAAAATAATAATAATAATAATAATACACTTGGTACAAAAGAAACTAAGATTTAATTAATATTATGGACTCAATTTTCTTTTGCTTTAACTGAGGTCACCCCCAATTATTGATATGTTTTGACCACTTTGTCTCGTTTGCCTGAATCCCCCTTGCTAACCTCTGTTGACGCAGTCGCTTCCTTCGTGCAAGCTGCCGTAGATATTTGAGGGACGAGAGGTGGAATTTCTTCCGAAAGGGGCTTCAATCCCACACGCAGTTCTCTTCCTCCGTTCTGATGCTAAAGAAACCTATTCTTTAGTCTCACAATTCTACCACGGACTCTCTCTTTCTCCGTTTTGACCTCTTTTCCTCTTGGTTCCTCTTAGATCTCCTTCACTCTTCCCGCATTGGTCTGTGTTTCCTCATCTATCCGATCCATTCTCTTCTAAGGCCCTCTGCTAAAAAAAGATGCTGAAGTGTGTGTCATGCTGAATGTTTTCAACCGATTCACTTTTTCTCTAATTGTTTCCGTTTAATTCTGCCCAAAGTTTGGATATTTCCTTCAACTTTAGGCGATTTCACGTGTAAAAAGTCTCTCCTTTTGAGCAATTTGTTTGATCTCAAACGAGATGGGTGGTCTGCTCAGCAAGAGGCCCAGCATGCGCCCGGCTCGCCGTGTTAGCGGCGGCGGAAGCGGCTGTGGCAGCAGTATCGGGGGCGGCCACCAGGTAAACGTCACCGATGGTAGCAGTACCAGTGGGGACACCGGCGCCGGTCAGAGTGGTATTCAGTACACGGCGGAGCTGACGTCCTACGAGGCGGCGTGCCGCCTTGACCCGGAGCTTCGGTCCTTCGATGCCACTCTCCAGCAGCGCACGAGCCACGCCATCTCCACTCTCGCCCTTGGTGTCGAGCTCCGCTGCCTCTCCTTCGACACTCTTAGGGAGGTGACCGGCTGCCTTCTCGAGACGAACAAAGAAGTGGTGAATGCTATCCTGGAGTGCAGGAAGGATATCTGGAAGAGTCCCGAACTCCTCAGCCTCGTCGACGACTACTTTGAGTGCAGCATCCAAACCCTCGACTACTGTACTGAACTCGAGAAATGCCTCAAGAAAGCTCGCGATAGCCATTTGATCATCCAATTTGCTATCCAACGCTTTGAGGAGGAGGACAAGGAGAAGAATGAGGTGGTGACCGAAGAAGATGGCAAGACGAGGTATACAATGACTTTAGAGAAATTGAGACATTTTAAGGCTGCTGGTAGTCCATTCACCGAAGAGTTTGCTCGGGTGTTGAAATCTGTTTATGAGCATCAGAAGTTGATGCTTGAGAAACTGCTATTAAGAAAGAAGAAGCTTGACGACAAGATGAAATCCATCAACACATGGAGGAGAGTGTCAAATATAACTTTTGTGGCTGCTCTCGTGGCTGTCATCATATGCTCTGTTGTTGCAGCTTCTATAGCGGCACCTCCTGTTGCTGCTGCCTTGGCTGCTGCCACTGCAATTCCCATTGGTTCAATGGGAAAGTGGGTCAACTCACTATTAAAGAACTGCCAGAATGCTTTTGGAAGAGAGACGGAGCTTCTTACCTCGATGCAATTTGGGACCTTAATTGCTCTAAAAGATTTGGATACCATAAGGGTGCTGGTTGATAAGTTGGAAATTCATTTCAATTCCCTGCTTGAAAATGCAGATTTTGCCTTTAGGGATGAGGAGGCAGTGAAGTTTGCAATCGAGGAGATTAAGAAGAATCTGGAAGTGTTTATGAAGAACATTGAGGACTTGGGAGTGCAAGTTGATCGGTGCAGCAGGGATACCAGTAAAGCAAGGATGGTGGTAGTACGGACGATCATAAAGCACCCAGGGGAGTAGAAAAGGTTGTCTGGTAAGACATAATAACTGCTTTGAATCTTCTTCAGTCATTTCTCTGGCCAGTTTAATTACTTGTAAAAGCTCTATATCTTCCTTAATTGTTACATCGACAGCAATAACATGCAAGTACTCTCTCCAGTGTCAAGATTTTTCTAATTTACTTCATTGGCATCAGCATGAGTATAAACTTCAGATGACAATATACTTGAATAATTGGATATATAAGCATCAGCTTTTATGCACAATGTAGTTGTGAAAGGCATTATCGCAATTGCATAGGCATCTGTTGTATCGTAATTTATAATTCAATAATTGATGATCCTTTGCCTTCTATTTATAGGAGACCCCAAGGAAACTTTTGTTATTCACATCCAAGGTCCTCTCTTTGGTAAATTATATATCTAAACCAATGACTGACATGAACCAGAACAAGGTATCTAACTCAGATGAAATTTGATAATCTCAGTATCTAAAACTTCTGAGATATAGAAACATAGGTCCATGGAAATATGTTTGTCTAATCAACAGTCCCTTTACCCAATTATTCTTCGTATATGACTAAAATCCTTGATGTTCAAGAAGAATTTAATTAAAATAGCATATATAATATGGACCTTTATTCAGTATGATATTCCTACATATCTACAACTGTATCCATGATCATGACAATACTCAATAGTGGGACCTAAAACAGTATTGTTTTATGATTGCAATTATCTGTTATTATAGATATCTGGCTCTAGACAAATAGAATGGTAATAGATTCTACAATGAAGGTGAAAAAGAATTCTTCTATCATTATTTGCTACATGTACACCAATGAGATTCCTCAAGTTCACTCTAAATTGCATTTTTGTTTCATGCAATGGGGTTTTAAGTGCAATCATGTCATTGATATATCTGACTTTCGTGTTAAAAGGTGTAATGCTCTCTTTCAACTCCTCATTTAGAAAGCACCTATTTTGATAAAACTGTTGTTTCAAGACCTAGTTGGATCAAATTTGTTTGGTCATGATCTGCTGCTAGAGAAACCATACAATTTGGGTGATACTAAAACTTGCCTTTGAAAAAATTTGTTGCAATTAATTAAAATCCTGAATTGTGTGATACTTGAAACACCTGGTTGGCTACTTCTCATGGGTCAAATAGTTTGAAATCGACCAGAATAATTTGTTTTTTGGATTCCAGATATATTTTTCCACCTTATTTATCGTTACTGCCAATTTGCAGTCCGCCCTTCACTGACAGTAATGTATCTATCTATCATGAATCAACTTGTGGTTGTACTGTTGTTGACCCATGGCCTGGACATATAAAGAGGTCATATTCAGGTCGGGTTTCGGGACAAATGAAACTTACCTGCACAAGTCTTTTAATCTACCAGACTTTGCTTTGCTCTTAATTCTCTTGAATTTTTTTGTTTAATATGACACATTTTCAGTCGTTCCTGTTAGGATTGAAGTTTGCAGAAATAATAATAAAATAATTGATGTTTCTTTTCTGGATTATAATGGTGGGAAAAAGTCCATGTTGCCAGCCTATGGCTTCGCAAGGCTTGAAGGTGGACACCAATCTATCTATGTTAGTTTGCTATTCTCTGGTATAACTGGTAATAAACTTCTAACCCATGTAATCTTGATTTTGTAATGTAGTAAACTGTAATGCTTGATGGGATGGTAAAATAAACAAGTAGATGTATTTGTACTGATCTCTCATTGTCACTGTACTGGCATGGGAAGGCTTTGGTTCATGCCGTCTGTGATGGTGCATACATTATTATTACTACTTCACTGTGTGAATCAGACGTTAACAATTCATTATTGATAATAATAACTGGTGGTGGTTCAATTGACATAAGCAGGGTTTGTTATCCAAAGAATTTGTAAAGAATACATGTATGTACTGAAATGTGCATTCATTATTCTATAAAACACCATAATATAAGCATACATATATATGTAGAAGTTATACATTAATAAATATAAAATATCATGGTTCAAAAATCCAGTTATTGGACCATCCCAGTCCCTAGCCAAATTGGTACAGGACCGGTATGTACCAGCATAATAACACATGTAAGCCTTGTAAGCCAGGTACCAGCAAAACAACACATGTAAGCCAGTATATCAGTCGGCACCGACAAGGGTGGAGGAGGAGAGGAGTCCTAACAGGAGGATGAAAAAGGAGTGCTGGATAGCGAGCAGCTGGCTGCAGTGACTTGCGGCAGCGGTGGTGGCGAGCAGCAAGCACCGGAAGCAAACAGTGCATGGCAGCAAAGGGGAGAGAGTAAGCATAATTTGCAGTACAGAGAATGAATGAGAATGATATATATGATAAGTAGATAAGATTTTCTCAAGGCAGTTGAGAAAAATCTTCCATGCTGAATGTGTATAACCTCCTTGCTGAGTGTGTATAAATAGCTATCAAGAGCTCACTATCAAAATGAACTAGACAATTACATCTTATACATTTCATAGTTTCTTCTACAACTTCTATCTTTCTATATTCTTCGTTTAATTTTTATCATGGTATCAGAGCCACTTGCCTAGAGCAAGCTCTCTTCTCGCTGCCGACTCATCACTGTTGCTTCTCCAACTCTGACGGCAAAAGAAAAGGCTTTCTACTACTGCTTTTCCGTCATCCTTGCAACTATTCCTCGGTCAGCGACCTTTCCGTCGTCCTTGCAACTATTCCTCAGTCAGTGACCTTTCCTCCTCGTTCCCACATCTCACTCGAGCGAGACGTGCTGCTGCCGCCATCCTTACCGCCACAGCCATCACTGCCTTCCTGCGGCAATAGGAACGATTGCAGTTTTTACAGCTTCCATCTACAGTCACTTCCCTCTGTCGCAACAATTTCTCTACAACTGTAACTACTGTAGATTTTTTGCCTCCTCTGCAGTGCATCGCTGTAGCCTCCTCTGCACTATCGTTGCAGCCTCCTCTGCACTATCGTTGCAGCCTCCTCTATAGCGCATCGATCTACTTTTCTCCTCCTCCATCCCTCCTATATCTTTACATCTTTTGTAAAGATCACTTAAACCACCACAAAATATTTGGGATGTCTTCATTTTCCTCTTCCGATATTTCTGTCCCTATTTCTGCAGGGACTCTAAGCACTTCTTAAAGTCTTATCACCATCAATGCTGCAGCACTTATTCCCTTCAAATTATCCAAAGGCGGCAACTACGCATCTTGGCGGGCACAATTTTCTAATCTTCTATTTGGCTATGATCTCCTAGGTTACGTTGATGGCTCTCTCCAGTGTCCACCTGAAATGATCAACATCCCAGATGAACCCAGTCCAGTGCCAAATCTAGGCCATAAACTATGGTTACGTCAAGATCGCCTCATCCTCCAAGCTATTCAAGCTTCCGTTGCTGGATCCATTGCCCCGCTGATATCCTCATGTATGACTGCTGTAGAAGCATGGTGCAAGTTACAAACAACTTTGGCAAATCGCTCGCGTACTCGCATGCTCGGACTTCTCTCAAATCTGATGAAAACGAAACGAGAGGGAAGTACTATTGCTGATTATTTACAACATATCAAAGTTATCATCGATGATTTAGCTTTGATATGTCATTCTCTCAGTGATGAAGAAGTCCTAATCCATACCCTCAATGGCCTAAGAGGCGAGTACAAAGAACTGACAGCAGCACTTCGGGCACGCGACTCACCAATATCATTCGAAGAACTTTATGATAAGTTGATCGACTATGAGACATACTTGAAGCGTGATGATAGGTTGCCCGGACCACCTATTACAGCTCAGGTCAATCAAAAATCCAAGAAGAAGAGCAACTAGTACAATAAGCACGTCAACAACGATTTGGCTAAGTTGCCTCCTAGCCCTATGGGGCCTAGACCAAACCCCCCTTATCCATATCAAGGTGGTAACTTTTAGCCATCGCATCTTGACTTCACAAGCCACCAACGAGTCGTTTGCCAACTATGTGATAAAGTCGGACACTCAGCGAAAGTCTGTCGGTCTCGCCCTAGACTCCCTACTTCATCATAGTGGCCTCAGGCGAATTTCATGGCTACTCCAACTCCTACCCAACCCAATTGGATTGTGGACTCGGGCGCCTCTCATCACATCACCTCTGATCTTCAAAACTTGTCCATCCACAACAATTATGACGGAAATGAAGATATCATCATCGGTAACGGTAAAAGAATTCCTATTACTCATTCTGGTTCCTCAATGCTTAGTTCACTTACCATAACTTTTACACTCGATGATGTTTTGTGTGCACCTAACATTAAAAGAAACCTCATTTTCGTTTCTCAATTCTGTAAATAAAATAATATCTCGATTGAATTCTTTCCTAACTTTTTTCTTGTTAAGGATTTGAGCACGGGGGCATCCTTGGTCCAGGGCCAGAATAAAGACAACATTTATGAGTGGCCATCCGCTTCGCAAATTACCCTTCCTACTGCTCACTCTTCAGTTGCAGCTCCAGTTGATGTATGGCATCGTCGTCTTGGTCATCCCTCCCCTTTTATCCAGCAAAAATTACTTTCTCGTTATTCTCTTCCTACCTTGAAAATCAGTAACACTGTCAATCATTGCGATGCTTGTCTTTACAATAAAAGTCATAAACTACCTTTTGGGACAACCTTCATTTCTTGCTCTAAACCATTTGAAATCATTTATACCGACGTGTGGGGCCCTGCCCCAATTCCTTCTTTTGACAAGTTTTGCTTTTATGTCATTTTTGTAGACTATTTTACTAAGTACACATGGTTATATCCTCTCCACCATAAGTCTGATGTTTTCACAGTATTTACCAACTTTCGAAAGTTGGTCGAGAATTTTTTTAAATCTTTCATTAAAACAGTTTACTCTGATGGCGAAGGCGAATATCAAGCCCTCGCATCCTGTCTCTCTGCTTGTGGTATACAACACCTCAAGTCACCCTCACATACTCCCCAATTTGTTGGCTCTGCCGAACGTAAACATCGACATATCGTTGAAACTGGTCTCTCCCTTCTACATCAAGCATCAATGCCATCACATTTTTGGTCAGTAGCTTTTCAAACTGTAGTTTATCTCATTAATCGTATGCTCACTCCAATCTTACAATACCAGTCACCATTTGAAAAATTATTCCATAAGCTTCCAAACCTTCATAAACTCAAAGTTTTTGGTTGTTTATGTTATCCATGGCTTCGTTCCTATGCGTCGCATAAGCTAACACCACGATCTAAGCCTTGCACTTTTATAGGCTACTCTCTTGAACATAATGCTTTTCGATGCTATGAACCCCAAACTAAAAAAATCTTTATATCACGTCATGTTATTTTTGAGGAGTCTGTCTTTCCTTTTCAAAATAATCCTACCATGCTAGCTACTCCGATAAACATGCATCACTGGAATATCCCTCCAATCTCATCACACGAACCTCCAATGACACCATCCAGTTCTTACCCTCAAGATCCGCATACTACTATTACTCCAGTTCAACAGCTTCTCACTCCCTCTATTTCTCTACTCCCTTCCTCACAAGTTTCCCCTATTAATGAAGCAATACCTTCGGCAACATTGCCACTGGCTTTACCTTCTCCTAGACCTAGTGACGTTGTCGTGCCGACAGTTGGTCCGGTCCATGACAGTAACTCACCCTCGGCTATACCCCCAACACAATCTACCACTTCTATTCCCCCTCGACATCCAATGACAACATGCTCCAAAAGTGGTATTGTCAAACCACGTCAAGTCCTTGACTTACATGCTAAAACAAGTTCCTCCACTGAGGCCAGTGAACCCACTACAATCACTCAAGCTCAAAAATCTTCTCATTGACGTAAAGCCATGTGTGACGAATATGATGCTCTCCTCCATAACTCTACATGGACCTTAGTACCCTTTCATCACACACAAAATATCATCGGGTGTAAATGGGTCTTTCGAATTAAGCGGAACCCAAACAGATTCGTTGCTAGATATAAAGCACGTCTAGTTGCCAAAGGGTTTCATCAACGACCTGGTGTCGACTTCACAGAGACATTTAGTCCCGTTGTTAAACCTACAACAATTCGTCTTATCTTGAGTTTGGCCATCTCAAAGGGCTGACACATACGATAATTGGATTTTAACAATGCCTTTTTATAGTGGACAATTACTGAAGATATCTTTATGCAGCAACCTCCTGGTTTCGTTCATCCTCAATATCCGAGGCATGTCTGCAAACTTCAAAAAGCTATTTATGGACTTCATCAAGCTCCAAGGGCTTGGTATAACGAGCTTGGATCGTTTTTGACCTCAATTGACTTCATCAATTCTAAGTCTGATACCTCGTTATTCATTTGCCAACACAATGAAAGCATGATATATCTTTTAGTATATGTGGATGATATTATTGTCACAGGAAATGATCCTTTGAAGACTCAAGCATTTCTAAAGCACTTGGCCGATCGATTCTCCCTCAAAGATCTAAGAACTTTAAGCTACTTTTTGGGAGTGGAAGCAACATTTACACCTTCAGGTCTCTTCCTATCACAAAGAAAGTATGTTCAAGATTTATTATCAAAGACAAACATGCAGGATGCGAAAGAGGTTACAACTCCTCTCTCTACCAGTGAGTCACTTAAATTATGTGATGGAAGTCCTACTATAGATTCGACTCAATATCGACAAGTCCTTGGCTCCTTACAGTACTTGGCTCTCACTCGTCCAAATATTTCATTTGCCGTCAATAAATTATCGCAATTCATGCATCGACCATCTACTACGCATTGGTCTGCGATCAAACAAATTTTGCGGTATTTTAAAGGGACTCTTAATCATGGCATTTTTCTTTGCAAAAATACTTCACTCCATCTCCATACTTTTGCTGATGCTAATTGGGCAGGGAACTTTGATGATATAACTTCTACGTCTGGATACATTGTTTTCCTTGGAGCTACTCCAATCAGTTGGAGTTCAAAAAAATAAAAGACGGTTGCACGATCTATAACTGAAGCTGAATATCGTGCCATCGCCACCGTCGCTGCTGAACTCAATTGGGTCACAAATCTGCTCAAGGAACTCAACGTCAACTCCACAGTTATTCCTACAATATATTGTGATAATATTGGAGCTACCTACTTATGTGCTAATCCAGTGTTCCATTCCCACATGAAACACATAGCCATTGACTTCCACTTCGTGCGAGATCAAGTTGTCAGACATCAACTCCGTGTTTCTCACGTATATACAGCTGATCAACTAGTAGACTCACTCACAAAACCTCTCGCCCGTAAACTTTTTTCATCTCATCGGTCCAAGATCGGCATCCTTGATGGAAGCTCAATCTTACGGGGGCATGATAAGTAGATAAGATTTCCTCAAGGCAGTTGAGGAAATCTCTAAGCAGTTGAGAAAAATCCTCCATGCTGAATGTGTATAACCTCCCCGCTGAGTATGTATAAATAGCTATCAAGAGCTCACTATCAAAATGAACTAGACAATTACATCTTATACATTTCATATAGTTTCTTCTACAACGTTTATCTTTCTATATTCTTCGTTTAATTTTTATCAATATATATATATATATATAATAAAAAACAATGCTCCAACTGTTGAATTCAAAACAAAAAAATACAAACCGAATAGTGCGAAAAGTCTTGGATCACGTGCTGGTTCAGCCACCTCCCACGACATACTAGTTCAGATGAAATTTAAATCCTATAAAGCATGTATAAAATGCAAGGAAGATATTCTGTTGTAATATGGGAAAACCTCACGAAATTCTTGACGGAAATGTGCCTTAGTTGGAGATACAAGTCAACACAGATAAGTGTAGTTTAGTGTCACAAATGGTAGCAGTGACTAAAAGCTGTTTAAAATAGAACAATTTTTTGTTATACATAGATATATAGACACAGTTTTAGTTTGTCCAATGAAAGTTATAAAAGGAGATATTCTAGATCAAGCTGGTTGCTCCAAGTTCAGCCTTGCAATAATTTCATTACCATAGCCACAAACTTGCTTGCAACCTAATGATTTTAACCGGAGTTGGAGACCCAAAAATCTATGTCCATTATAGTGTAAAACATGCACAAAGCTAAACAATGACAAACATGTGAAAAAACTAAAAGAAGATACCAAGGACTAATATCTCAACCATACTAGTTAGTATGGACGAAGTCTTACTGGTCTGATGGTTGACCAACAAGTGGACTTGGTAACTTCATCCGCTTCGATCCAAAATTAAGCTTATTGCCTGGTAAACTTTTCTTATTGGGTTACTTGACAGTAAGCTGACTGGGAGAGTTGCGCCACTTGGTTTGGTACTGATTCCCTGTTTTGATTTGTTCTGATTTGTCTTTCTTCTTCTTCTTTTTCTCTTCCTCCTTATCTATGTAGTTGTATTGAATCTAACAACTAATCTATGTAGTTGTATTGAATCTAACAACTAACTTCGATTAGAAAAAGTAAAATGATTAAAACAAGAAGAATCAATCAAATATTAAACCAAAATTAGAAATCGGGCATCGGGCCGGAGAATCAGATATTGCATTAAGATCAAGTATTGTGGGAGTCAACATGTTGAAGGATTAGGCAATATGCCGAAGGTTCGAACGACGTACCAGAAGTTTATTGGGAGTTCGGATGAACCAACGACATGTCGGACAACCTAGTTTTCTTTTCTTATAATTGTTTAGGTCTTAATTATCGTAGTTAGATCATAAATTAAGTTAGTTTTGGGTGAAACCCTATTAACTCAATTAAGGGTCCATTGAGCCTAATCTAGGGTTAAGATAGGCTTATTGGCTCACTCAGTAACCCAAAGTTAGGTCAGGCGATGGAACCATCTATGAGTTGAAAAAGTGAAGTACACTTTTTCTAGGTTGTTTGGCGATAGTACTGCCTAGACTCACCAGCAGTTAATGCTATTATATGGTGGACCACCTAAGCAGGTGATGGCACTGTTAGAGCTTGGTCTCCCAAGCTCTGTCAAGTGGTAATATCGCTAGTTGTCAGGGGAGCATGTGGTGGTACCGTCCAATACTGGCAGTGGTACCGCTAATACCTCAAAAACTCGGGATGAGACATTTTTTGACCCCATTTTTGAAGCAAATTAGGGCCTATAAATATCTTACTCTTTATTGCTTGAAAAAACATAAAAAAGTGAACAAAAACCTACGACTATAAGTGAGAAACTCTATTATAATCTTTTGAGAGTTGCCCCCCTTTTCTTTAAAAGCTTAGAATTTTGTCTAAGGGAGATGTAAGACTTGTAAAGGTTCTCTCCTAAACCTATAAAAAGGAGAAAGAATTGTAAGAGGATAGTTAGTTTTTGTCCATTAAAAGAAGATCGTTAGTGAATGTTGGTAGCCTCGACGGAAGAGGAATCGGGAGTGGACGTAGGTCGTGATGATCAAACCACTATAAATCTGGTGTGCTCTTTTCCTTTGCTGTTTACCTTTATTGCTTACTGATTTTATTGCTCACTCTACTTTACACTTACTCTAAGTCAAGCTCACTTTCGATATTAGTTTTCATCGAATGTAATTTTTTAGTATCTTTAAAAGTTTTCAATATCACTCATTCATGCCGCCCCATTTCTTAGTGTCATTTACGATCCTAATAGTTGGTATCAGAGTTACGTTACTCTCAGTTGGTTTAACACCCAAAAGAGTTTAAATGACTTTTGCCAGCAATCTAGAGAGCCACTCTATCACTCATCCTCCTATGTTCAATGGGACGAACTACAAGTATTGGAAAACTCATATGAGGATTTTTCAGATTTCTATGAATTTTGATTTATGGAACATTGTCGAATACAGCTATCAAAAATCCTTTAGACCAATTAATGAGTAGAATGATCTAGAGAAAAAATCGTTTTCTTTAAATGCGAAAGCTATGAATGTTTTATTTTGTACTTTAGACAAAAATAAGTTTAATCATGTTTCTATATGTGAAACAACATATGATATTTGACATATATTCGAAGTCACACATGAAGACATAAGTAGAGTTAAAGAGTCTAAAATCAATCTTTTGATACATAGTTTTGAATTGTTTCAAATGAAACCAAGCAAAACCATAAGAGATATGTACACCCGTTTTACGGATATCATCAACGGTTTGAAAGCTCTTAGTAAATTTTTTTTTAATTTTAAACTTGTTAATAAAATTCTAAGATCTCTTCCAAAAAATTGAGATCCAAAAGTGACTACTATTCAAGAAGCAAAGGACTTAAACTGTTTTCCACTTGAAGAACTCATAGGGTCATTAATGACTTATGAAATAACGTGCAAGACACATGATAAAACATGATGAACATGAGAATAATCTTCTAAAGAATAGGAAGGATATGACATTTAGAACAAAAGAAGACCACTTGATAAAAAGCTCAAGTGATGATGAGGACTTGGCACTTCTAACAAAAAAATTAAAAAAATTTATAAGAAAAAACAAAACAAAACAAAGATACTAAGAACAAAAATAAGCTAAAAAAGTATACAATCATCTGTTACGAATACAAGAAGCCGAGACACTTTAAAAGTGAATATCCCCAAGTGAAGAAGAAGCTACCAAAGAAAAAGAAAGTATGTAAGGTGACTTGGGACAAATCTAGTATAGACGAGGAGCAAACCAACAAAGATGAAGTGGCAAACTACGCATTAATAGCATTTGACAATGAGGTATGTAACTCAAACGAATCTCTTTTATCTTACGATGAATTACTTAATGCATTTCATGACTTATTTGATTAATTTAAATTAGTTGGTAAACAATATAAATTGTTATAAAAGGATCATACTTCTCTCACTAGTAAATTTAAAAAATTAAAAAATAAGCATAATAATTATATATTAACTCCTTACACTAAGTGTGAAGAGTTAGATTCACTTAAGAAGAAAAATATAAACATCATTCTTGTTAATAAGGGTTATGTTCATAGAAAGTAAGGAATCAACTTTGTGAGTAGTAATACTCAACAAAAGCCAACATTATTTGTTAAATGACCCACACTATTACTAGTCATAGGTGCCCTGCAAACTAATCACGTCAGTGATGACACGTGTGACATGACACACACTCTTTTTGCTTATTATTTTATTTGATATTTTATCACTTTATATTGCTTGTTGCATATATATATATATATATATATATATATTGATGTACATGAATCTGTATAATGAGAATCAAATTGTGATGAGATCACGATAATGATGTTGAATCTTGAATTTTGATGATGAAACCAATCGATATGTGTTTATATTTTAATCTGTGTTTTGAGTGATGCAGGATGCTTCGATCAGAATGAGACAATTAAAGTAGGAAAAATCATATTGTGCCGGAGAAAAACATGTTAGAAGATTGGACGTCGGGCTGGAGGAACGGTCGACGTATCGACAGAAGGCTTCGTGCCATGGATTCGAGCATTGGGCCAAGAAGAGTGGATATTGCACCAAGGATATCGGAGTTGCAGAATCAACTGGCCGATTGGGCAATAGGCCGCAAGAGAGGATGATGCACCGAAAAATCAAACGAAGCGTCGAGGGACCAATGACATGCCGGACAACTTGATTAATACTTAGTATTAATTGTCTAGATCGAAGTATGTTTTTACATGTGCAGGATTAACTACGATAGTAAGGCATGAAGTAAAATGAAGTTCCGAAGTCAAGAACGCGATTTCGTTGGGAGTTCAAGAGTTCGTCGGAAGTCCGGACATTCGTCGGAAGTTCTGGCGGAACCAGCCGAGAAGTCTCGGAGCTTGCCAGAGAAGCTCATTGAAACTCGCCAAGAAGATCATCGTGAAGTCCAGAAGTTTGTCGGGAGTCCACCGGAATATTGTCGAGATATCATCGGAAGTTTGTCGGAAGATCGCCGGAAGCTCGCTAGAAGAATAGACTTAAGGATTTATTTAGCTTAGAGTATGTCTTAGATTTCATAGTTAGCACATAATTGGGTTTGGATTGGGCCAACTCTATTAGGGGCTAGCTAGGCCCATGTAAGGACTGTGTTGGGCCCAATAAGAGGCCCAAACAGTACCTCAAGAAGTCTCATTATCATGGCATAATCTTCGAGATTGTGTCAGACGGTGGTACCGCCAGTCTGGGTGGTTGTACCACCCCTAGCAGGGTGTTAGGCAGTGGTACCGCTAGTCTAGGTGGTGGTACCACCTTGTACTGCCCCCCAGACGATGGTACTGCCTAGGGCAGTGTTAGTGTGACTGACATTGGGCGGTGGTACCACCTATGCCTAGGGAACCCAGGATGGGAAAGTTTTAGGCTCCAAGTTTGAATCAACTTGAAGCCTATAAATACCCCTCTCATCCCTGGTTAAAGCACATATGCACAGAGAGTTTAAAAGTAGAAAAACGCTGTAGAAATCTCTTGTGAGAATAATCCTCTAGTCTAAGTGTTAGAATTCTGTAAGAGAGGAGTGAGTGCTTGTAAGGGTTGTCTCCTAAACCCGGTAAAAGGAGAAGAGAGGTGTAAGAAGGAGGTTGATCTTCGCTTATAAAGGAAGATTGTTAGTGGATGCTGGTGGCCTCGATGGAAGAGGAATCGACGGAGTGGATGTAGGTCAGGATGACCGAACCACTATAAAATTGGCGTGCTCTCTGGTTTGCATTTTATTCTTGCCATTTACATACTGCAAACTACTTTACTTAGTCATTACACTTCCACACGCTTCCAAGTTATTAAGCTTCCGAAAATAGTTTTCATCGAAATAAGTTTTTATCGTACGAAAGTTTTTTAACTGACGTTATTTTATCTATTGCACTAATTCACTCCCCCCTCTTAGTGCCACTCTTGATCCTAACAATTGGTATCAGAGCCTCGTGATTTCTTAGCTGGTTTATCACCCAAGAGAAATGACTCTTTTCGGCTTTCAAGAGGGTCACTCTCTCATTCGTCCTCCCTTTTTCAATGGGACGAACTACACTTATTAGAAAACTCGAATGAGAGTTTTCTTGCTTTCATTAAATTTTGATTTATAGCACATAGTTGAAAACATATTTGAAATGTCTTTTCTTCCAATGAATAATTGGAATGATTTGGAGAAGAAGACGTTTTCTCTAAATGCAAAGGCTATGAATGCCTTATTTTGTGCCTTAGACAAAAAAGAGTTTAATCGGGTTTTTATGTGCGAAACGGCTTTCGACATTTGGCATACTCTTGAAATCACACATGAAGGCACTAGCAAAGTTAAGGATTCTAAAGTTAATTTTTTTAATGTATGATTTGAATTGTTTCAAATGAAGCCGAGCGAAACTATTGTTGACATGTACACCCACTTTACGGATGTTATCAATAGTTTAAAAACTCTTAGCAAATGCTTTTCAAATTTTTAACTCATTAACAAGATTTTACGATCGCTTTCTAAAAATTAGGATTCGAAAATAACAATAATACAAGAATAAAAGAACTTAAACCATTTTTCGATTGAAGAACTAATTGGTTCATTGATCACATATGAAATGATGTGCAATGCACGTGAAGAACTTGAGAACTACCTTCCAAAGAATAGGAAGGATTTGGGACATAGAACAATTGAAGACCACTCGAGCATAAGCTCAAGTGATGGTGAACTTGAACCACAAATTAAATTTAAAAAGTTAATGAAACAAAAATTAAAAAATAAAAAGAACGGAATTACTTGCTATGAACGCAAGAAGAAGAACACAAATTGGGATGAATCGAGCTCCTCCGAAGATGAGGAGAAAATCAAGAAAGGCAAGGTGGCAAACTACGCCTTAACGGCTTTCAACGATGAGGTAATCGAAACTCTCTTAATTTATTTCGAAATTACATGATGCTTTTCATGATGTATTTTTTTATTTATTTAGTTTAGAAAAAATATTTTTCTTGAAAATTATATGTTTAAAAATAAAAATGCAAAAATTATGATCATGCTAGTAATTTTGAAAATGATAACGAAAATTGCATGTTTTATGTTAATGGAATAAAACATTAGGTTTAAATCTAATGATGATTCTATGAATGTTTTTCAAGAAGAAATAATGTGTATCTTAATGATTTTCAATTTTGATTGAAACCATGCTTGATGTCTTAATGAAAATATTAAGAAGTTTAATATCATACTTAATGATGATGCATGACTTTTGTATGGAAAACTAAGCATGAAAAGATAGATTTACCTAAAAAGAAAAATACATGACTATAACAAATAACAAAATGATTTTGGTTGAAAATACCTGATGCTCAATGAAACTATGATTGATGAATATGCTTTATGTTTAATGATTTCTTTGGCTTGTATGTCCGATCATGATGAATATTTTGAAAATAAATGAAATTATATTTGATTTAAAGTAACGCATAATGATTATGCTTAATGAGTTTTTCTTTCGAAATGATGCATGATGATTTTTATGATTTATGGATTATCAATTTTCATGTTAATAAAAATGGCTTTTCCGATTTAAAAATGATGCATGTTTTGATTTGGCATAAATGAAATAGGCATGCTTATATGAAATAGTGTAAGCATCATGCTTGACGATTATATACTTAATGATGTATAAAGATGTAATGAAAATATTAAATGTTTTGATTCTATGATTGACGATTTTATGCATAAGATTTTAAAGTTATACATGATGATTTTTATGATTATTTGATCTTGATGATTTCTATGATGATATTTGCTCTTTCAATTTTAAACTATAATGTATGGTTTTCATACAAAACAATTGAGCATACATAAATAAAATAAATCACATGAATTGAAATGATTAAAAAGAGGATAAGTTTCTCCTTGAAAGATTTCTTTATCGAGTTTTTCAAAAAGGAGATTAATGAATCTATTTGTATCACTTTTGTGAATCTCTTGAAAATGATTTTGATTTGACGATTTGAATACGAATGAGTTTTATCTTGATTTTTTGAGATTTATAAATTGAGATTTCTTATGCTTAAGTCAAGATTTTATATGCAAAAATTGAAATCTTCTTCTCCTAAGTTTCTTTTACGATTTACTAAAGAGAATATCTTTTTCAAAATTCATGACTTAAAATTTATTTTAAATATCTTTTATTATTTAATCTCCTAAGATTTTCTTTTGATTATTTAAGAGGAGGTTTTTCAAAAGGAATCATGTCTTTTGGTATTTAAGTGGTCTTATCTTTCATGACATGATTTCTTTATATTTATGGCTTGTATGGCTTGAAATGTTTTGGAATGATGCATGCAACACTATGATTTTTCCCTTAGATAAAAATGCATGCAACACTATGATTTTTGAAATAATGTGAAAATCAATAATTATCATTTTTTGAAATAATACTCTAGAATGATGATTTGAAATCATGCATGTAATGATGATTTTATATTTTATATACATGATGATTTGGTGTTATAGATGCAATACTTTAACTTATGATAATAATGCATGCAATGATGAAATATTCATGATAAAATAATTGTTTTGAAATTTATGAGTTGAATTTTCATCTATGCTATTTACCTATCATAATTTGAAAATTGATGTAAAGGGTCTTCTCTTCTTTTTGACAATGATAAAGGGGGAGCAAAACGTGTTAGAAAGCAAATTTGCTAGCTCGCACAATTCAATAAGAAATTAAAAATTACACTTCTCAAAAGAGAAGAAATTGCTATCTTAAACATCACTAAGAATTGCTAGCTTGAAATCTCAAGAAGATGCAAAAATATGCTATTTTTGCACATCGCAAAGAAAAGCAAATATGTCAACTTGCATATTTTTAAATTTACTAGCTTGTATGTTGTAAAACCTACATATTTCACGAAGCAAGTGTTGCTTTCTTAAAATCTCTAATTTGCTAGCTTGCATGATGTAGAACTTGTTATCTTGAACACTACAAAGAAGTGTTATCTTGCCTATCTCAAGAAGCAAAAATGCTAAACTTATACATATAGCAAAATTTACGAACTTGCAAAACTCAAAATTTTTGCTAGCTTGCATGATGATAAAAATGGATATTATGTTTTTCATGTAATGTATTGAACTTAGATATCTCAAACCCTTGATAGTTGGAACTTCTCATTTTTGTTGATGACAAAGGGGGAGAAGTATGTTGATGTCATACATGATTTGATCATGACATGTTGTTTGGATTTTTGAATCCAAGAGTTTCTATCAATATGGCATATTGATGGGGGGAGTTTGTTTAAACTCTGGGAGTTTGGTTAACTCCGTCATCAATTGGTTGTCATCATAAAAAAGGGGGAGATTGTTGAATCTCGGATTTTGATGATGAAACTAATCAATATGTGTTTATGTTTTAATCTATGTTTTGAGTGACGTAGGATGCTTTGATCAGGATGAGACAATTAAAGTAGGAAAAATCATATTATGCCGGAGGAAAATATGTTAGAAGATTGAACGTCGAGCCGGAGGTACGGTCGACGTATCGATAGAAGGCTTCAAGCTATGGATTCGGGTATCGGACCAAGAAGAGCAGATATTGCGCCAAGGATATCGGAGTTGTGAAGTCAACTGGCCGATTGGGCAAAAGGCTGCAAGAGAGGACGATGCACCGAAGAATCAAACGAAGCGTCGAGGGACCAATGACATGCCGGACAACTTGATTAATGCTTAGTATTAATTATTAGATCAAAGTGTGTTTTTACATGTGCAGGATTAACTACGACAGCAAGACATAAAGCAAAATGAAGTCCCGGAGTCAAGAACGCGATTTCGTTGGGAGTTCGAGAGTTTGTCGGAAGTCCGGACGTTCATCGGAAGCTCTGGCGGAACCAACCGAGAAGTCTCGGAGCTTGCCAAAGAAGTCTCAGAGCTTAGCTCATCGGAACTCTCCAAGAAGATCGTCATGAAGTCCAAGAGCTTACTGGGAGTCCGCTGGAACATTACCGAGAGATCATCGGAAGTTTGCCAGAAGATCACCGGAAGCTCATCGGAAGAATAGACTTACGGACTTGTTTAGCTTAGATTATGTCTTAGATTTTATAGTTAGCATGTAATTGGGTTTGGATTTGGGCCAACCCAATTAGGGGCCAGCTAGGCCCATGTAAGTACTGTCTTGGGCCCAATAAGAGGCCCAAATAGTGCCCCAAGAAGTCTCACTATCATGTCATAGTCTTTGAGATTGTATCAGGCGGTGGTATCACTAGTTTGGGCGGTTGTACTACCTCTAGCAGGGTGCCAAGCGGTGGTACTACCAATCTGAGTGATGGTACCGCCCAGCACTGCCCCCCAAGCGATGGTACTGCCAGACTTGGGCGAAGGTATCGCCTAGGGCAGTGTTAGTGTTATTGATACTAGGCGGTGGTACCGCCCGTGTCCGGGGAACCCGGGATGAAAAAGTTTTAGGCTCCAAGTTTGAATCAACTTGAAGCCTATAAATACCCCTCTCATCCCTGGTTAAAGCACACAAGAATAGAGAGTTTAAAAGTAGAAAAACTCTGTAGAAATCTCTTGTGATAATCCTCCTCTAGTCTAAGTGCTAGAATTCTATAAGAGAGGAGTGAGTGCTTGTAAGGGTTGTCTCCTAAACCCGGTAAAAGGAGAAGAGGGGTGTAAGAAGGAGGTTGATCTTCGTCTATGAAGGAAGATCGTTAGTGGATGCCGGTGGCCTCGACGGAAGAGGAATCGGTGGAGTGGATGTAGGTCGCGATGACTGAACCACTATAAAATTGGTGTGCTCTCTGGTTTACATTTTATTCTTGCCATTTACATACTGTAAACTACTTTAATTAGTCACTACGCTTCCATATGCTTCCAGGTTATTAAGCTTCCGAAAATAATTTTCATCAAAATTAATTTTTATCGTATGAAAGTTTTTAAACCGACGTTATTTTATCCGCTACACTAATTCACCCCCGCCCCCCCCCCCCCTCTTAGTGCCACTCTTGATCCTAACAAATGAGACCGACTCGCCTTTAAACATAGACCTTAAATAATCCCAGTCATAGGTTACTCGAGAAAGATATCGAGATAACCAGATAGACTAGTGTATGTTTACCCATCTATATAATGGAGGTAGTCGGTCTCATAACTACTCATGTGGGAACACTAGGGATATAGTGCAAGTACTCATTGAAGAATGAGTTCACTAATTGATTTGCTCACGGAATACTGGATGGTTGATGATTCCTTATTGTCAGACAATGATTCCACAGTCCCAAAGGTGCATTTGGTCCTTAGATTTAAGACACCAAGGATGTCCTATATAATTACTCCACTCTTTGATACCAGACTTATAGGCTTAGAAGTTTTAGATCTAGCACAGCCGGTCTTCGAGAGTAGTATCCAACCTTATGAGCACTATTGAGTATCAATAGAGGATCATCTGCTCTCGATGTCATGAGAGAAATATCCTATGTATTCTCGCTCTGACAAATTCCTAGCCAAGGTCATTCGAATTGAGAGAGAAAAAGTTTTCTGGGAGAATCTGATTAGAGCGAGACTCAAGTAGTAACTATATGGGCCTGACAATACCGTGCCTGGTATACAGTCTCTATGGTATTAGATGGATGAGGGGCTATAGATATATGGCAATTGAGGTCAAATAGATCCAATGTATTAGATTTCCCTATATCGTCTAGGAATTGCGGTGTAGTTGTCTAGTACGTTTGTAGTCGATGAGTTGAGTGAATTATTATGGAGATAATAATTCACTGAGCCAAAAGAAATTCTGTCAGGTATGACTCACGGCTAGCTCAATATTGAGCCTAGAGGGTCATACATATATGGTAGGTGTTTTGACTAGTAAAGGTTCAGTATGAAATATCCACTAGAGCCCCTATCTTATTAGATATCTAATAAGCCATTGAATTATTGGATTATATGGATGAGATCTAATAAGAGTCAATGAGAGATTATTGGGTAGAGACCCACTAATCTAAGTAGCAAGGGTAGTTTGATGAAGATCTAATACCCAATATGGCATGATCCATTAGGGTAAGTTGATAGAGGGCCTTTATAAATAAGAGGGAACCAAAGGGCCATAGGCCAGGTTCTTTTTAGTTACCTCATCCTATTCTCCTCTCTCCCTCTCCTCCTCTTACTATAGCCCCTATTTGGGGCATGTGGACAGCAAGAAGGGGCAGCCCCTTCTTGATTGTATGGTATACGTGAGAAAGATATTTGGGCAGCGATTTGTGGAGTATCTTCGTAGCCCCTGTCATTTGAATCACCACTAGAGAGGAGGACAGTTGACCTCCTTCATTCTCTCTCATAGATCTATAGGGTTTTAGGGATATATGATCTTCATATGTAACATATCTTTCTTATGTGTATAGTTTTTTGATTTTACGGGTTTTTGCGCATAAATCTTCGCATGACGATGAAACTTTATTTTTCTGCAAAAATTTTGGGATTTTATTTTCTGTTCTTCTACTGCACATATGATGTCACCCTAGATTTCTCAACAATGGTATCAGAGCTAGGTTGCTCATGTAAAATATTGACTTTAAACTACGTGCGTTGTGTTCAATCGTGTTGAAATTATTTTGTGCGATTACTGTCATTTTTTGTCATAGTTTTTAAATCTATGCTGCACATTTTCTTGCTGTTAAGAGATGTTTTAGGGAGGGTTTTTGATGTCAAATTTGTTGACATAAAGGGGGAAGAAAGTGCTAGTTATATGTACCATACAAGCCAATCACGTGAGTAATGACATGTGTGATTTGACACGCAGTCTTTTACTTAGTATATTTTGGCATTTATCATTTTATATTGCTTGTTGCACGCGCGCGCGCACACACACACACACACATATATATATATATATTGTGATATCCTTGGATTTATGCAATAGGAATCGGATCGTGATGAGATCACGATAATGAGACCAATTTGCCTTTAAACACAGATCCTAAATAATCTCGGTCGTAGGTTACTTGAGGGGGACATCAAGATAACCGGATAGACTGGTGTGCTGTATACCCATTCATATGATGGATGCAGTTGGTCTTATAGCTGCTCGTGTGGGGACACTAAGGATATAGTACAGGTGCTCTTGGAGAATGAGTTCGCTAATTGATCTGCTTATGGAATGTTGAATGGTTGATGATGCCTTATTGTCAGACAGCGATTCCGTAGTTCCAGTGGTGTATCTAGTCCTTAGACTTGAGATGCCAAGGATGTCCTATATAAGTGCTCCACTCTTTTGTTGAATCTCGTATTTTGATGATGAAACTAATTGATATGTGTTTATGTTTTAATCTGCATTTTAAGTGATATAGGATGCTTCGATCAGGATGAGACAATTAAAGTAGGAAGAATCATATTATGCCGGGAGAAAACATGTTAGAAGATTGGACGTCGAGCCGGTGGATCGGTCGATGTATCGACAGAAGTCTTCGAACCAAGGATTCGGGCATCAGGCCAAGAAGAGTGCATATTGCGCCAAGGATATCAGAGTTGTGGAGTTAACTAGCTGATTGGGCAATAGGCAGCAAGAGAGGACGATGCACCAAAGAATCGGACGAAGCGTCGAGACACCAATGACATGCCATACAAAAAGATTAATGCTTAGTCCTAGATCAAAGTGTGTTTTTACATGTGCAGGATTAACTACGATAGCAAGGCATGAAGCAAAATGAAGTCCCGGAGTCAAGATCGAGATCACGTTGGGAGTTTGAGAGTTCGTCGGAAGTCCGAACGTTCATCGGAAGTTCTGTCGGAACCAGTCGAGAAGTCTCAGAGCTTACCAAAGAAGCTCGTCAGAACTCATCAAGAAGATCATCGTGAAGTCCAAGAGCTTGCTGGGAGTCTGCCGGAACATTGCCGAGAGATCGTCAGATGTTCGTCGGAAGCTCGCCAAAAGAATAGACATAGGGACTTGTTTAGCTTAGCAAATGTCTTAGGATTTCGTAGTTAGCATATAATTGAGCTTGGATTTGGGCCAACCAATTAGGGGCCAGCTAGACCTATGTAAGAACTGTGTTGGACCCAATAAGAGGTCCAAACAATGCCCCAAGAAGTCTCACTGTCATGGCACAATCTTCGAGACTGTGTTAGGCGGTGGTACCGCCCAAAACTGCCCCCCAGGCAGTGGTACTGCCAGACCTGGGCAGTGATCCTACCCAGGACAGTGTTATTGTCGACTGATAATGTCAATGTCGATTGACACTAGGCGGTGGTATTGCCCAACGCAGGCGGTGATACTGCCCGTGCCTAGGGAACCCGGGATGGAAAAGTTTTAGGCTCCAAGTTTGAATCAACTTGAAGCCTATAAATACCCCTCTTATCCTTGGTTAAAGCACACAAGCATAAAGAGTTTAAAAGTAAAGAATCGCTGTAGAAATCTCTTATGAGAATCCTCCTCTAATCTAAGTGTTAGAATTCTATTTAAAGAGGAGAGTGAGTGCTTGTAAGGGTTATCTCCTAAACCCGTGAAAAGAAGAAGTGGGGTGTAAAAGGTGACTGGCCTTCGTCTATTGAATGAAAGCCTCTAGTAGACATTGGTGACCTCGTCGAAGAAGGAAGCCGAAAGTGGATGTAGGTCACGTTGACCGAACCACTCTAAAACTGCCATATTCTCTGGTTTGCATTTTATTCTTGCTATTACCTTCCTGCAAACCTCTTTAAGTGCTTACTGCCATCAATTCATTACGTATGCTTTCAAGTTAAGTTTCCGAAATCGATTTTTCATCGGAAACGGTTTTATTGCCACAAAGTTTTTGAAGACGTGATTTTTACCGTTGCACTAATTCACCCCCCCTCCCTCTTAGTGCCGACCACAACCCTGATCCTAACAATTGGTATCAGAGCCTCATGATTTCTCATTTGGTTTAACACCGAAGAGAAATGGCTCATTTCGGCTTTCAAGAGGGTCACTCTCTCATTCGTCCTCCCTTTTTCAATGGGACGGACTACACTTATTAGAAAACTTGAATGAGAGTTTTCTTGCTTTAATTGAATCTCGATTTATGGTACATAGTCGAATTTGGTTTTAAAATGTCTTCTCTTCCAATGAAAGATTGGAATGATTTGGAGAAGAAGACTTTTTCTTTAAATGCTAGAGCTATGAATGCTCTATTTTGCGCCTTAGATAAAACAAAGTTTAATCGGGTTTCTTTGTATGAAATGACCTTCGATATTTGGCATATTCTCGAAATCACACATGAAGGCACAAGTAGTGTAAAAGGTTCTAAAGTAAATTATTTGATGCACGATTTTGAGATGTTTTGTATGGAACCAAGAGAGACTATTGGAGACATGTATACCCATTTTACAGATGTCGTCAATAGTCTAAAGGCACTTGTTAAAAGCTTTTCGAATTTTGAACTCGTTAACAAGATCTTAAGATCACTTTCTAAAACATAGAAATCGAAAGTAACGACAATACAAGAAATAAAAGATTTAAATATTTTTCCACTTGAAGAACTTATCAGTTCATTGATGACATATGAAATGATGCACAATGCACATGATGAACATGATGAACAAAACCATCTTCTAAAGAATAAGAAAGATTTGGTACTTAGAACATTTGAAGACCACTCGAGCATAAGCTCAAGTGATGGTGAACATGAACTCCTCAATAGTAAATTTAAAAAGTTCATGAAACAAAAATTAAAGAATAAAATAAACGTAACTACTTGCTTTGAACGTAAGAAGAAGAACATAAATTGGGATGAATCGAGCTCCTCTGAAGACGAGGAGAAAATCAACAAAGGCGAGGTGGCAAACTATGCCTTAACCACTTTCAACGATGAGGTAATTGAAATCCTCCTAATTTATTTCAAAATTATTTGATGCTTTTCATGATGTATTTATTTATTTATTTTTTAGAATAATTATTTTTCTTGAAAATTACATGTTTAATAATGAAAATGCAAAAAATTAGAAATTTTAAAAATAATCATGAAAATTACATGTTTATGATAAACAAAATGATCTAAGCCTTATGAAATCATGCTTGAGGCTTTAATGATGTACTGAAGTAATAATGCGCATCTTGATGATTTCCGTATTGCTTTTTATTTTAAATAAAAATGCTCTATATTTAATGCAATAATGCTTGATGTTTTAAAGATATAATGATATAAAGAACATGTTAAATGACTTTGTATCTTGCTTGATGATTTTATATTATGCATGAGGATTTGAAGTAATGATTATGCTTGATGATTTATAGTGTATTAAAAGTTTCATTTTTAAACGATGATGCTTGTTTTTATTTGGAATAAATGAAAAAGGTATGCTTCTATGAATTGAATCAAATAAATTGAAACAACTAAAAAGAGGAAAGGTTTCTCCTTGAAGAATTTATTTTTTCCTACTTTATCGATTTTTCAAAAAGGGAGATTAATGAATCTATTTGTATCATTTTTATGAATCACTATCTTGATTTCTCGATATTTGATACATGAGATTTCTCTATGAATCAAGATCTTATTTTTGAACTCCTATGTTTCTTCTTACCATTTTTCTAAAAATGAAAGATTAATGAATCTATTTATGTCCTTTTTATGAATCTCTTGAAAATGATTTTGATTTGACGATTTGAATTTGAATGAACTTTATCTTGATTTTTCGAGATTAATATCTAGAGATTTCTTATGCATTAACCAAGATATTATATCATTCTTTTTCCTATATTTCTTTTTGCCAATTGCTAAAGAGAAAATAAATGATCAAAATGTTGATTTAATGATGAATGTTTGGTACCAACAATCATGAAGTGATAAACACTTAAAAATATTGATTTAATGTTTGGTATCATGAATACTTTATTATCATACATGAAAATAATGATGAATATTTTGAAAATAAATGTTTGTATCATATTAGATGATTTTATATTTTGTGCATGATGAGTTATAGTGATGATTGAAATAATTATTGAAATAATATGAATGATGATTTGGAATTATGCATGTAATGATGATTTTATATTTTATATACATGATGATTTGGTGTTATGCATGTAATACTTTAACTTATGATAATAATGCATGCAATGATGAAATATTCATGATAAAATAATTGTTTTGAAATTCATGACTTGAATTTTCATCTATGCTATTTACCTTTGTCATAATTTGAAAATTGATGTAAAGGGTCTTCCCTTTTTTTTGACAATGACAAAGGGGGAGCAAAATGTGCTAGAAAGCATATTTGCTAGCTCGCACAATTCAAGAAGAAAGCAAAAATTACACTTGTCAAAAGAGAAGAAATTGCTATCTTGAACATCTCCCAGAATTGCTAGAAGATGCAAAAATATGCTATCTTGCACATCGTAAAGAAAAGCAAATATGCCAACTTGTATATCTTTAAATTTGCTAGCTTATATGTTGTAAAACTTGCATATTTCATGAAGCAAGTGTTGCTTTCTTGAACATCTCAAATTGTTAGCTTCTATGTTGTAAAATAATGTAACATTTTGTTAGCTTGCATTTTTGCAAAGGAAGCAAAAATAATCGCACTTCTCAAAAGAGAAGAAATTGCTAGCTTGAACATCACCAAGAATTGCTAGCTTGAAATCTCAAGAAGATGCAAAAATATGCTATCTTGTACATCGTAAAGAAAAGCAAATATGCCAACTTACATATCTTTAAATTTGCTAGCTTGTATATTATAAAACTTGTATATCGACAACTTGATAGCATGACTGTTCTAAGCATGATGTAACACTTGCTAAATTTTCTAGCTTCAAATTGCATGATGATAAAACTAAATATTATGTTTTTCATGCAATGAGTTAAACTTATAATTCCAAACACATGAATAGTTGGTCTTCTCATTTTTGTTGATGACAAAGGAGGAGAAGTATGTTGATGTCATGCATGATTTGATCATGACATGTTGCTTGGATTTTTGAATCCAAGAGTTCTATCAATACGACATATTGATAGAGGGAGTTTGTTTAAACTCTGGGAGTTAAGGTTAACTCCGTCGTCGATTGGTTGTCATCATCAAAATCTTATTTCATTTCGTATGATAAAATAGATTTCGAAAACTTACTCAACTTGAAAGCATTTTCGTAAAGATAGCTTGAAAGCATATGTAAAGCAAGTTAGGAGGTTTACAGTAAATTAAATTGCTCAAATATATAAAAGCAAACCAGAGAAGAACACGTCGATTTTATAGTGGTTCGGTCGTCGTGACCTACATCCACTCCACCGATTACTCTTTCGTCGAGGCCACTAGCATCCATTATCGATCTTTCCTTTAATAGGCAAAGGTCAACCTCCTTCTTACACTCCACTTCTTCTTTTCGCAAGTTTAGGAGATAACCTTTACAAGCACACACTCTTCTCTAAACAGAATTCTAAGTTTAAGCTAGAGGAGGGGATTTCTAAAGAGATTTCTACGGTGTTTCCTTACTTTTAAACTCTTTGTGCTTGTGTAAGTTAACCAGGGATGAGAGGGGTATTTATAGGCTTCAAGTTAATTCAAACTCAGAGCCTAAAAAGGTCTCATCCTAGGTTCCTTGGGAACTGGCGGTACCACCGCCGTTCCTGGGCAGTACTACCACCGCAGGATTTGCCACTAGGTGGTACCACCAACGAATAGGGTCGATACCACCACTAACAGCATTATTGCCGACGGTACCACCGCCCAACTTAGGCTGTATCACCACCCAGATTTCCTGGGGTGCTGTTACCTAGGCGGTGCCACTACCAGCCCTGGGGGTGCCACTGCCAACTAGGCTTTCCGCATCCTAGTTAGGCCTTGAATCCGGCCCAAACCAACCCAAGTTCGGGCCCAGTTGGCCCCTAACAGAGTTGATGGGATTACCTCCCAATCTCAACTCTGATTATGTGCTAACTACGATTCCTAAGACAATCTATACAAGATAAGTCCGGTTTCTTCCATTGAGCTTCCGACGATATTCCGGCGAACTTCTGATGATCTCTCGGCAATGTTCCGGCGGACTCCTGATAAGCGCTTGGACTTCATGATGATCTTCTTGGCGAGTTCCAATGAGCTTTTTTGGCAAGCTCTTGGACTTCTCGATTGGTTCCGATAGAACTTCTGATGAACGTCCGGACTTCCGACGAACTCTCGAACTCCCAACGAAATCGCATTCTTGACTCCGAAACTTCATTTTGCTTTATGATTTGCTATCGTAGTTAATCTTGCACACATAAAAACATACTTTGATCTAGACAATTATTACTAAGCATGAATCATATCGTCCGGCATGTCATTGGTCCATCAATGCTTCGTTCGATTCTTCGACGCATCGTCCTCTCTTGCGGCCAATTGCCCAATCGGCCAATTGACCTCCGCAACTCCGATATCCTTAGTGCAATATCCGCTCTTCTTGGCCCCATGCCTGAATCCATGGCCCGAAGCCTTCTATCGATATGTCGACCGATCCTCCGGCCCGACGTCCAATCTTCCGACACGTTTTCCTCCGGCCTAAATGATTTTTCCAGCTTTAATTGTCTCTCCCTGATCGAAGCATCCCGCGTCACTCAAAATATAAATTAAATCATAAATACTATCAATTGGTTTCATCATCAAAATCTGAGATTCAACAATCTCCCCCTATTTTATGATGACAACCAATTGATGACGGAGTTAACCTTAACTCCCGGAGTTTAAACAAACTCCCCCTATCAATATGTCATATTGATAGAACCTTGAATTCAAGCTGAATTTAAGTCATTGTAAATTTTATCATGCATATTTGCAACACATCATCATGCATAACATGATCAAACTTCTCCCCCTTTGTCAACAACAAAAAGGAGAAGTGTAACTTTCAAGTGTTTGCATATAATGTCAAATCATCATACACTAAATATAATCTTCAATTTTATCATCATGCAAGCTAGCAATAATTTTACAACATTTTAAAACATGCAAGCTAGCAATTTTGAGATGTTCAAGAAAGAAACTCTTGCTTCTTGAAATATAAGTTTTGCTAGATGTGCAAGTTAACATTTTTTGCTTCTTGAGATAGGCAAGATAACACTTCTTGGTAATGTTCAAGATAGCAAGTTCTACATCATGTAAGCTAGTGAATCTTACAACATTTTAGAATATGCATAATCACCAAATCATCATAAAGTTTAATGATGTGCAAAATTACAAATATTGTAAGTTTGCATTTGTGCATCTTGAGATTTGCAAGATAGCACTTCTTGCTTATCTTTTGAGATGAGCAAGCTAGCAAGTTTGCTTTTTTTGAAATGTGTAAGTTTCCAAATTTTGCATCTTGAGCTAGCAATTTTTCTCCCCCTTTGTCATTGTAAAAAATAACGGAAGAATACAGTTTTGTATCTCTTTTTCCCTTTACAACAATTTTCAAATCATGATAAAGGATGAATAATCAAAGATGAAAATTCAAGTTATGAATGTCAAAACAATTTTTCATCATAAATATTTTATCATTGCATGTATCAATATCATAAGTTGAACTATTGCATGCATAATATCAAATCATCATTCATAATTACATTAATGTTTCAATCATTATTTCAATATGTTTGTGCATCATTATAGTTTCAATTTACAACATGCATAATTTTAAAACTTTACATATCATGTTTACTCTATGCATGATATTAAAAATAAATCAATCATCATATCATACATGATACTCATAAACTAGCAAATTTATATCATTTTAGAGCATCAAAATAATATCATGAGTATTTCATGCATTCATATCATCACATTCATTTCATCACATGAAGAATATCAAAAATTAATTGGGTGATGAGATATACACTAAATGAATACAAGGAAGTTTCGAAAGATGAAAGAAAAATCAAGTTATGTATACCATGTTCCAAACTTCAAAGCAAATCATCTCAAGTTGTGAGTATAAAAAAGAAAATCATGGAAACATTGTGATTCATTTGGACAAATATTCTCATTAATAAACTGTAAGAAATCATTCGAGAATAAAAAGTGAGGGATCTTGATTCAATTAAGGAAAATATCAAGATTTGATTATGAGAATCCAAGATTATGAGTTCAATAATACTTCTTTTTAATATATAGCAAGTGGAATCATAGGAGATCAAATAGTAAAAGATCTTCAAAAGAAATTTTAAGTCATGAATTCCTAAAAATATATTCTTTTTAGTAAATCACAAAAGGAAATATAGGAGAAAAAGATTTCAATTCATGCTTAAGAAATTTTATGATTCAAATTCAAATCTTAAGTAATTCCGAGGAATCAAAATCATGATATAGGTAAAGACTCATTCAAATTCAAATGATCAAAATAATCAAAATATTTTTAATAAAATTTAATGAAGACAACGTAAATAAATTCTCATGAGAACTCGATTCATGCATAATATCTCAATTTTTTATGAATGTCATAAGACATGATTTATTTCAACAAATCTCTTCTTTTTATAAATAGCAAAAAGAAACATAAGAGATCAAATGATACAATATCTTGATTCATGCATAAGAAATATCAAGTTATAAATATCAAAAAATCAAGATAAAGCACATTCAAATTCAAATCGTCAACTCAAAATTATTTTCAAGAGATAAAAAAAATAACAAATATACATTCATTGATATCCCCTTTTTTGAAAGATCGATAAAGTAGAGATTGAGAAATTCTTTAAGAAAAATGTTTTCCTTCCCCCTTTTTTATTTTATTTATTTCACACAAGCATGCCCAAGTTTTTATGCTAAGTTAAAACATGCATCATCGTTTAAGATCAAAAAGTAGATTTCGTCATAAAAACCATCAAGCCCAAAAAATTATAACACATTAAACATAAAGTTTCTTTAAACAAGAGATTTGATTCATCATTTTAATTCCAATGATAACATATTTTTCTTTTTATGTGTTTCATTTTAAGTGATTGATTTCATATAAGCATGATCAAGTTTTTCATATGAAAACATATATCATAGTTTAAAACTAAAAAGGCCACGTTCATTATCATAAAAATTGATAATCCATAAATCTCAAGAATTATCATGCATAAATTTGAAACATAAACTTATTGAGTATGATATCAAATCATTACTTCACATGAAACTTGATTTCATTAATCATAGAGCATCTTTAATTAAAATTGAGAAACAATATAAATAATCTTGTTAAGTGTATAAGCATTAGATTTATATTTAATATTTTATTACATTATTGCATCATTAAAACATAATATGTAATTTTCATTATCAATTTCAAAATTACTAGCATGATCCTAATTTTTTGCATTTTCATTACATTATTAAACATGTAATTTTTAAAAAGAAATTTATATAATTTTTTTAAACTAAATTAAAAATAACTCATGAAGAACATCAAGTAATTTCAAAGTAAACTAAGGGAGTTTTGTTTGAGTTGTTTACCTCATTGTAGAAAGCTGTTAAGGCATAGTTTGCCGCTTCGTCTTTGTTGATTTTCTCCTCATCTTCAGAGGAGCTTGATTCATCCCAAAGTTCTTCCCTCTTCTTGCGTTCATAGCAAGTAGTTGCATTTTTTTTGTTCTTTAATTTTTGTTTTATGAACTTTTTAAATTTCATAGTGATGAGTTCAAGTTCACCATCACTTGAGCTTATATTCGAGTGGCCTTCAATTGTTCTTAGTCTAAAATAATTCTTGTTCTTTGGAAGGTGGTTCTCAAGTTCTTTATGTACATTGCACATCATTTCATAGGTCATTAGAGATTTGATAAGTTCTTCAATAAAAAAAGTATTTAAATTTTTTGATTCTTGTATAACCATTATTTTCGAATCCCAATTCTTATAAAGTGATTGGAAAATCTTGTTAACGAGCTCAAAATTAGAAAAGCATTTGCCAAGAGCTTTTAAACCATTGACGACATCCGTAAAATGAGTGTACATGTCAACAACAGTTTCGCTCGGCTTCATTCGAAAAAATTCAAAATCATGCATTAAAAGATTTATTTTTGAATCTTTTACTCTATTAGTGCCTTCGTGTGTGATTTCGAGAATATGTCATATATCGAAAGTCGTTTCGCAAGTAGAAATCCGATTAAACTCGTTTTTGTCTAAGGCACAAAATAGAACGTTCATAGCTCTAGCATTTAAAGAAAATGTCTTCTTCTCCAAATCATTCTAATAGTTCATTGGAAGAGAAGACATTCAAAAATCATTTTCAATAATGTTTCATAAGTTCAAATCCAAAGAAAGCAAGAAAACTCTTATTCGAGTTTTTTAATTTATGTAGTCCATCCTATTAAAAAAGAGAGGACGGATGAGAGAGTGACCCTCTTAAAAATTGAAAAGAGTCATTTCTCTTGAGTGTTAAACCAAATGAGAAATACGAGGCTCTGATACCAACTGTTAGGAATGAGTCAGCACTAAGAGGGGGTGGGTGGGAGGGTTGAATTAGTTCAATAGTAAAAACCACGTCGGTTCTGAAATCTTCTTTCGTTTTATATGATAAAACTGATTTCGGAAACTTGCTCAACTTGAAAGCATTTTCATAAAGATAGCCTGAAAGCATACAGAAGAGCATAGTAGATATAAAGCAAGTTAGGAGGTTTGCAGTAAAGTAAATTTCTTAAATATAGAAAAGCAAACCAGAGAAGAACACGTCGATTTTATAGTGTTTCGACCGTCGTGACCTACATCCACTCTACTGATTCCTCTTCTATTGAGGCCACTGGCATCCACAATCGATCTTCCTTTAATAGGCGAAGATCAACCTCATTCTTACATCCCTCTTCTTCTTTTCACAAGTTTAGGTGATAACCTTTACAAGCACACACTCATCTCTAAACAGAATTCTAAGTTTAAGCTAGAGGAGAGGATTTCTAAAGAGATTTCATGTGCTTGTGTAAGTTAACCAGGGATGAGAGGGGTATTTATAGGCTTTAAGTTGATTCAAACTCGGAGCCTAAAAAGGTCTAACCCCAGGTTTCCTGGGTACTAGCAGTACCATCGCCGTTCTTGGGGGGTACTACTATCGCAGGATCTACCATTGGGCGGTACCACCGCCGAATAGGGGCGGTACCACCGCTGGTAGCATTACTGTCGGCAGTACCACCACCTAGCTTGGGTGGTACCACCACCCAGATTTCCTGGGGTGCTATTCCCTAAGCGGTGCCACCGCCAGCTAGGCTTTCAGCACCCTAGTTAGGCCTTGAATCCGACCCAAACCAACCTAAGTTCTGGCCTAGTTGGCCCCTAATAGAGTTGATGGGATTACCTCCCAATCCTAACTCTAATTATGTGCTAACTATGATTCCTAAGACATAATCTAAGCAAGATAAGTCCGGTTTCTTCCATCGAGCTTCCGGCGATCTTCCAGCGAACTTCCGACGATCTTTCGGTAATGTTCCGACAGACTCCCAGCAAGCTCCTAAACTTCACGATGATCTTCTTGGCGAGTTCCTACGAGCTTCTTTAGCAAGCTCCTGGACTTTCGGTTGGTTTCGGCAGAACTTCTAATGAACTTCCGGACTTCCGACGAACTCTCGAACTCCTAACGAAATCGCGTTCTTAACTTTGGAACTTCATTTTGCTTTATGACTTGCTATCGTAGTTAATCCTGCACATACAAAAACACACTTCGATCTAGACAATTATTACTAAGCATGAATTATGTCACCCAGCATGTCATTGGTCCATCGACGCTTCGTCCAATATTATGTCGCCCGACATGTCATTGGTCCATCGACGCTTCATCCAATTTTTTGGCACATCATCCTCTCTTACGACCTATTGCCCAATAAGCCAGTTGACCTCCGCAACTCTGATATCTTTGGTGCAAATCCACTCTTCTTGGCCCGATGCCCGAATCCAAGGCCCAAAGCCTTCTGTCGATACGTTGACCGATCCTCCGACCCGATGTCTAATCTTCTAACATATTTTCCTCCGGCCCAACATGATTCTTCCTGCTTTAATTGTCTCTCCCTGATCGAAGCATCCTGCGTCACTCAAAATGTAGATCAAATCATAAATACTATTAATTGGTTTCATCATTAAAATCTGAGATTCAATACATCTGTCAGATCTCATAATCATAGTGTGTTGCAATAGCCAATAGAATTCGGATGGATTTTAGCATGGCTACGGGTGAGAAGGTTTCATCATAGTCAATACCTTGCCTTCTTTAGCCACTAACCTTGCTTTATAGATCTCTACCTTTCCATCTACTTTGATCTTTTTCTTAAAGATCCACTTGCAACCGATGGGTATAATACTCCTGGGCGCATCAACTAGGTTTCAAACCTTGTTGGAGTACATTGAATCCATCTCAGAATTCATAGCTTCTTGCCACTTCCCGGAGTCTATACTCATAATAGCCTCCTCATAGGTCTAATGATCAATATCCTCAACATCCTCTCCTTTAATATGTCCCACATATCTCTCAAGAGAATGGGATACTCTATCGGACCTACGTAAAGTTGGAACTTATATGTTAGGTACCTAAATAGACTTGGGTTGTAGAGTGGTGTTTGAGCTAGGTTTTCCAACCTCGCTCAACTTTATCATGTTCCCATTGTCTCTGCCAAGAATGTGTTCCTTCTCAAGGAACACCGCTCTCTTGGCTATAATGACCTTTTGGTCCTCGAGATGATAGAAATAATACCCATAAGTTTCCTTGGGGTATCCCACAAACTTGCACCGCTTTGTCCTTGGGGTATCTTTTAACATGGGTAGGGTAGCCCCAAATCTTAACAACCTTAAGATCGGGCTTCTTCCCTTTTTATATCTCATATGGTGTAGACATTATCGACTTAGTTGGAACTCTATTCAGAAGGTAAGCTGCGATCTCTATGGCATATCCTCAGAATGAGATGGGTAGGTTAGTGAAACTCATCATGGACCATACAATGTCTAACAGCATACTATTCCTCCTTTCAGATATACCTTTGAGGTGAGATGTATAAGGATGTGTCCATTGGGATAGAATTCTATGGTCCTTGAGGAACTGGGTAAACTCTATACTTAAGTACTCACCTCCTTGATCTGATCGAAGAGTCTTGATACTCTTTCTAGTCTAGTTCTCTACTTCATTCTTAGACTCTCTGAATTTCTCAAAAGCCTCGGACTTGTACTTCATTTAGTACACATGTCCATACCTTAAGAAATCTTCAGTAAAGGTAATGAAGTGGGAGTAACCACCAATGATATGAGTTGACATGGGTCCACATATATCACTATGTATGAGTTCCATTAGCTCAGTGGCTCTTTCAACAGTTCCACTAAATAAAGAGTTGGTCAGCTTTCCACGAAGGCAAAGCTCATAAGTTACATATGACTCATAGTCGAATGGATCTAGATATCCATCCTTTATCAACTTTTAAATCCTTCCCTTATAGTTGTGACCTAGCCTATAATGTCATAGGCATGCACTGTTCATCTCATCTTGTTTCCTCTTAGACACACTTATATTCATAATATGTGGTGTAGTGTCTAGCATAAACAAACTATTATACAATATTCCTCTCGTAATGATCTCATCATATAATAATATTGAAAAATCATTGTTCTCCAAAACTAATTTATATCCACTAACTATCAAACATGAAATGGAAATAATGTTTTCGATAATAGAAGGAATAAAATAATATGCATCCAATGCAATAATAGCTCTACCAAGCAGATGTAGGGCGACCTTGCCAATAGCTATTGCAGCAACTTTTGCTCCATTGCCCATCTTGATGTCCATCTTGCCTCTCACCAATCTTCTAGGTCTTGTAGAACCTATAATGGTTTCTACTATCCTAGAGATTTTATACTGGGTATGGTGCTGTCAGACTCATATGATTTTTACTCGAGTCTCGTTCTAATCGGATTCTCCCGGAGAACTCTTTCTCTCTCAATTTGAATGACCCTAGCTAAGGATTTGTTTGAGCAAGAACTCATAGAACATTCCTCTCATGACACCGAGAGTGGATGATCCTCTATCGACACTCAATAGCCCTCGTAAGATTGACTGCCACTCCCGATGACCGACTATGCTATATCTGGGACATCCAAACATATAAGTTTGATATCAAAGAATGGAGCACTTATACAGGACATCTTTGATGTCTCAAGTCTAAGGATCAGATACACCACTAGGACTACAGAATCACTATATAATAATAAAGCATTATCAACCATCTAGCATTCCGTAAGCGGATCAATCAGTGAACTCATTCTCTAATGAGCACCTATATTGTATCCCTAGTGTCCCCACACGAGCAGCTATGAGATCAACTGCATCCATCATTTGGATGGGTATACAACACACTAGTCTGTCTGACTATCTCAATGTCCCTCTCGAGTAACCTATGACTGGGATTATTTAGAATCTGTGTTTAAAGGTGAATCGGTCTCATTATCGTGATTTCATCATGATCTGATTCCCATTGCACAGATCCAAGGACATCACAATATATATATATATATATATATATATATATATATATATATATATATATATATATATATATTTATGCAACAAGCAATATAAAGTGATAAATATCAAAATATAATAAGGAAAAAGACTACGTGTCAAGTCATATATGCTATCACTCACGTGATTGGCTTGTAGGGCACATATGCACTTTCAATGGGGATGATCAATTACCCTTATTACAACTCTTTCTCCTTTTTATAGGTTAATGAGAGAACCCTTATACCCCTCTTTTACAAAAGACCTCTCACCTCCCTTAGAATAACTTCTAGACTCAAGGAGGAATAGATTCAATACTTTTCAAGAGTTTACAATACTTTAAAATCATAAGTTTTTCATATTTTGTCAAGCAAGCATGAGAGAGGTATTTATAGGCCCTAAATAACTTCAGAAATAGAGCTAAAAATTCAAATCCCCCGATTTTTAGGATACTAGTGATATCACCACCTGCATTGAGTGGCACCACTGCCTGATAGTCTGGGCATTGGTGTTACCATCGCTTATTTGGGAGATTGTGTTTTGAAAGTAACATTGCTAGTCTAAGCGATACCACCACTTGACACTAGGCGATGCCATTGCTTGACATTAGGTGGTACCACCGTTGACCCTAGTGGTACCACTATCGGATTTTCTAAAAAAGTACAATTCATACTTTCTAGCTCATAGATAGTACCACCACCTAGCGTGGTAGTGCCACTGCCGAGCCCAACCTCAGGTCACTGAATTAACCTTCCAATAGGCCTGCCCAATTCAACCTTGATTTAGGCCCAATGTGCCCCTTATCAAATTGGCATGGTTACACCCAAAACCAACTCAATTAGACACTTAAATTACTTTGATTAAGACTCAATAACTATAATCATGAAGTCTACATTATTCGGCATATCATCAGTTTATCCGATACTTCATCGAAACTTCTAACGCATCATCCTCTCCTTCGGCGTATTGCTTGATCCATTGTCATGTTGACCGCCCATAGCATTTGATCTTCTTAGTACAATACTCGATCCTTCTAGCCCGATGCCCGATCTTTAACATAATACGAGTCCAATGTCTGATTCTCCTGCTTCAATGATTTACCTTTCTATGATTGAAGTTTCTCTTGCGTCACTTTTCTCAAATGCGCATTAGTTTATAGACTCATCAATTGATTTCATCATTAAAATCCGGGATTTAACTATCTCCCTCTTTTTTATGATGACAACCAATTGATGATAGAGTTTTAACTAAACTCTTGTCTATATATCATGTTGAAATAAACTCAAATTTAGAAAATGATAACCTTCTAATGCTAGTCTTTGAATTCAAGTTTAAATAATTTTAATCAGAGTGGCTTTCTTTGCAAAAGTCATATGCAACACATCATAGCACACATCAGATGCATATTTAAAATGTCATTTTATACATCATAATATCAAATCATGAGTTAAGATACCAGTACATGCATAATTCCAAATCATCAAGGTACATGATAATTTTAAAACATGAGTTAAGATATCATTGCATAATTCTAAATCATTATAACATCAAATCATCAAAGAGTACATTCAACTTCTCCCCCTTTGTCATCGTGCAAATTTTTACTTCTTTTTAAAATATGAAAGCTAGTAAGTCTTTACTCTTTTTTTTTTAAATGTACAAGCTAACAAGTTTCTGTTTTTTTTTAGATGTGCAAGCTAACACTTCTCTGTCTCCCCTTTATCATTATAAAAAAGAAGGGAATGATATAATGGTATAAAATTTACATCAATGTTCCAATCATAACATGAAAGATATTAATGTCAAAGATAAATTTAAATAATGAGATATTAATTTGATGATGGGGTATACAAGTCATAAACAGTGAAAAATCAAGATAATGATTCATTTGAAAAAAAAAATCATATTAGAAGAATTCATGTATTTAGAAGATTCAACATGCCTAATTCTCTTCTAATAAAATCAAATTGTTCCTCATTCAATGGTTTAGTAAAAATATCTACTAATTGATGTTTTGTGTCAATAAAATCTAAATATATATTATGATTATTAACTTGATCCCTAATAAAATGATGTCTAATATCAATATGTTTAGTCCTAGAGTGTTGAATGTGGTTCTTTGTAAAATAAATTACACTAGTATTATCACATTTTATAGGGATATTTTTTAGGCATAGTTCATAATATTCTAAAGTGTTTTTCATCCAAATTACTTATGCACAGTATGCACCTGCCACTACATATTTAGCTTTAGCGGTAGATAATGCAATAGAATTTTGTTTCTTGGAAGATCAAGAAATAAGTGCATGACCTAGAGGTTGACATATTCCAGAGATACTTTTTCTATCTATTCTATATCGTACAAAGTCAACATCAACATAAGCAATCAAATCAAAGTTATTAGATTTAGGATACCATAATCCTAGAAATGATATTCCTTTTAGGTACCTAAAAATTTTTTTTTTATCACTTTAAAGTGAGATTGTTTGGAATTGGATTGAAATCTCATACAAAGACCAACACTAAATATTATATCAGGTCTAGTTGCAGTAAGATATAGTAAGCTACCTATTATGCCTCTATAAATCTTTTGATCAAAATATTTTTATTCATTGTCCATATCTAATTTGGTAGAAGTGCTCATTGGTATGTTAATAGCCTTAGCATTATTTATATGAAATAGTTTTAATAGATCCAAGGCATACTTAGTTTGACTAATAAAAGTTTTATTACTTAGTTGCTTAATTTATAATCCTATGAAAAATATCAATTCACTCATTAAACTCATTTTAAATTGTTGGTTCATACTTTTGACAAATGATTCACAAAAAAATTCATTTGTTGAACTAAAAATAATATCATCAATATAAATTTAAATAATAAAATAATTATTTTTAACATATTTAATAAATAATATGGTATCGACCTTGCTTTTTAAAAAAATATTTTGAATAAGAAAAGAATTAAGCCTCTCATGCCAAGCCCTTAGGGCTTGCTTCAACCTTTAGAGAAGCTTTAAATAAATTATAAACATGGTTTGAAAAAAGAACATTCTCAAATCTGGGGGGTTGCTCAACGTAAACTTCTTTGGAAATAAAACCATTAAGAAAAGCACTTTTGTCATCCATTTGAAATAGCTTAAAATGTTTACAATATGCATAGGCAAGGAGTATCCTTATGGCTTCAAGTCTTACCATAGGGAGTGAAGGTTTCTCCATAGTCTATACCTTCTTCTTGGTTGAAACCTTTAGCCACTAATCTAGCCTTGTTTTGAACCATGATATCTTGTTCATCTCGCTTATTCCTAAAGATCCATTTAGTGCTAATTATAAGATAATTAGTGGGTCAAGGAATAAGCATCCAAACCTTATTTCTCTCAAATTAATTTAATTCTTTATGCATTGGAAAAACCCATGAGTCATCTTTGAGAGTAACGTCAATGCATTTATGTTTAATTTGAAAAAAAAGGTAGCATTTATATAAAACTTTTTAAATGAAAAATGAGTTTAAACATCTTTTGATATATCTCTAATGATTAGCTCCTTAGGATATACATCTACATACTTTCATTCCTTGGGTAAGGATTCTTTTGAAGTAGATACATCCAAATTACTTGGGAGAGAAAAATTCTAATTCAAATTCAATGTATCAAATTCAAAATCATCATCAAAATTATTTTTCTTAAATTCAAGAGTCTCATTAAAAACAACATTGATAGATTCCTCGATAACTAAAGTTTTTTTATTGAAAACTTGGTAAGCTTTAGAAACATAGGAATATCCAAGAAAATTACTTTCATCGAATTTTGCATCAAATTTTCCTAAGATATCTTTTTCATTTAAAATAAAATATTTATAATAAAAAACTTTAAAATATGAAATGTTGGGTCTTTTATTATTCCACAATTCATAAGGAGTTTTAGATAACAGTGGTCTTATGAGAACCCTATTCATGATATAGCATATCGTGTTAACAACTTCAACCCACTAATATTTAGGTAAGCTATGTTCATTAAGTACGGTTCTTATCATCTCTTGTAAACTCTTATTTTTTCTCTAAACAACTCTATTTTATTATGAATTTTTTAGAGTAGAAAAATTATTATCATACCTATTTAAATCATAAAATTCTTAAAACTCATGATTTTTAAATTCACCATCATGATCACTACAGATAGAAGAAATCATAAAACCTTTTTCATTTTAAACTTATTTATAAAACTTTATAAAACATTTAAAACAACCACTTTTATGTGCTAAGAAGTATGTCCAGGTATATCTACTATAATCATCAACAATCACAAAAGCATATTTACTATCTCCTAGACTTGTGATGTCAATTGGTCCAAATAAATCCGTGTGAATTAATTATAATGGTCTAGAGGTACTCACTTGATTTTTAGATTTAAAGCTACTCTTTAGTAGTAACTTGTGAGATCAATTTCATACTTATATGACCTAATCTGCTATGCCAAAGCCATGCATCATCGTTAAAAACCGAAAAATAAGTTTCATCACAAAAATTATCAAAATCAATAGTATACACATTATTACTCCTTAAGGCAATCATAGATTTATTTTTGTGTAGTATCTCTATAATGCAAGCATTAGATTCAAATTTAATATTATGTTCCTTAACACAATTGACTAACGCTTAGTAAGTTATGTTTTAAACTATCTACTAATAGAACATCTTAATCAAGAGGTATGATTTGTTACCTATATTTCATTTGTCAATAATTTTTCCTTTGTTGTTGTCTCCAAGGTAACATATCCTTCGTCTTCGTCAGTGAGCTTAGAGAAATATGTTAGATCTCTGGTCATTTGCTTTGAGCATCCACTATCAAGATATCATCTCTTGCTTCTAGCTTTCGATTGTAGACATATCTATAAGAAAGGAGGATTTGCTTTAAGTATCCATTTAACTTTAGGTTCCTCATGATTAGATCTACCTATCTTGACTTTTGACATTAAGTTATTTATATTTTATTTAGGAACTCAAACTAATTTATGTGAGCTATATTTTTTAAATGAACATTTATAAGCATAATGACCACATCTACTATAAAAATTATATTTAACTTTATGGGAAACATGTAATGTGTGTCCTTTAACAAATATAGTTAGATTTTTTTTAGTATTATTACTCACGAAGCCAATTCCTTTCTTTTTATATACATGACCTTTATTAACAAAATTCATGTTTAATGATTTGTTACCAATTTTAAAATTTTCTAATATTTATTGTAATTGTTAGGATCAAGAGCACTAAGAGGGGGGGTGAATTAGTGCATCGGAAAACTTTCGACGATTAAAACTGCGTTCATACGATAAGAGCGATTTTGGTAGAAAAGCCGATTCGTAAATCACTTTAACATGTGATCAAGCAAGATGCAGTTAAAGCAAGTCTATGAAGGCAGTTTGCAGTTATGATGGAAATTAGAATGTAAGCATAAACTAAAATATGATGTTCGTACGATAAAACTGATTTACGTCTAAACACCGATTCGAAAAATATTGAACTTTGAAACACGATCGTAAATGCGCAGAAGGCAGTAAGCTATTGAGGGGGTTTGCAGTACAGATAATATGCTCAAAGTAAATGCAAACCGAGATTTAGAGTGATTCGGTCAATCTTGACCTACATCCACTTTTGGCTTCCTCCACCGACGAGGTCACCGACGTCCACTAGAGGCCTTCCTTCAATAGGCGAAGGCCAACCACCTTTTTATAGTTTCACTCTTTTTTACGGGCTTAGGAGACAACCCTTACAGAATTTTCTTTCCTCTCTTGATAGATCAAAACTTAGAAGAAATGAGGAAGGAGAACTTTTAACTCATACAACACTTTTGAGCTCTAAAAATCACAGAGTAAGATCAGGATTTCGGTGGTTTTGGGTTTCCCTTTCATTGCTGAAAGGGTGGGGTATTTATAGGCCCCAACCTAGTTTGAATTCCAAGCTCAAAACTGTCAATTCCCGGAATTCCGGGGTTTGGCGGTTGCACCGCCTGACTGGGGCGGTTCCATCGCCTGGTAGAGCTCGGAGACCGAGCTCAAGTGGTGCCACCGCTTGACTGGGCCAGTTGCACCACCCAGCCAGAGCTCGGAGACCGAGCTCAGGTGGTTGCACCGCCCAGCTAGAGCTCGGAGACTAAGCCTTGGGCGGTGCCACCTCTGGCCAAGTAATATGGGTCCGAATGGGCTGATCCATTCGGCCCAATTTGGGTCTGTCAAGGCCCCAATTGCCCCAAGATTAAGTTAATGGGATCACCTCCCATTTCTAACTTAATCATCATGCTAACTATGAATTTCTTAAGACATTTACTGCAATTTGCTCCGGTGCGTCAATCGCTTCTTCCGGCGAGCTTCCGTCGATCATCCGATAAACCCTCGGTGATGCTCCTACGGACTTCCGGCAAACTCCTGGACTTGCGACGATCCACTTGGCAAGTTCTGATGAGCTTCTTTGGTAAGCTCCTGGACTTCTCGGATTTGTTCCCACAGAATCTCCGACGACCATCCGAACTTTCGTCGAATTCTTGAACCCCCAACATGATCATAGTCTTGACTCCGGTGCAACTCCTGCTGCATGTCTTACTTTCATCATAGTTAATCTTGCACACTTATCTCAACATATGGATTAGATAACAAATGACAATTGACGTCATCATCAAAATCCGAGATTTAATAATCTCCTCCTTTTTGATGATGATAATCAATTGATAACGGAGTTAACCTTAACTCCCCCTATCTATGTGTCATAATTGAGATAAGTCATTCTTGAATTCAAAGCCTTTGAATTTAGGAGACATATTGATAGGTTAAAATCATTTAACCTTATCAATACTCCCATCATGATGTATCTCTCTGAAAATGATGTATGATGTCAAGGCTTGACATCCATTTTCAAATTTCGAATGCGAATGATGGTAATGATAGCAATTCATCATATGGTAAGATATCAACATGTAAAATTTCGAAGTTAGATTTTGATATCTTAACATGATGCACACATTTCAAGTATTTTAGCAATCGTAGCATTTCATCACATGGTAAGATATCAACACGTAGGACTACGATACAAGTTCTTGATATCTTAACATGATGCAAACATGGCATATTGCTAATATGGCAATCATAGTTATCATTAATTCATATATTTTCGATGATGCAAGCATGGCATAATCATAGCATCAATTCATATATCTGCTTTTTTCAACATAATATGGCATTTATAGCATCAATTCATATATTTCTCCCCCTTTGTCATCAATAAAAAGGAGAACGATATAAACAACTTTTAAATATACGTGTAATGCCATAAGTAGGTTCATGTCATTTATCTATATAGAGTGATAGGATATAAATTATACAAACATCTCAAGGACATGACATGAAGATTATAGACTGAAAACTTCTTCCTTTTTATTTGTTATTATCTTTTTGCATGAAGGAGGAAAGCCATTTGTGTAGTTCAAATCGATAGGATATTAAGGCATGCTTTACAAGGATTAGGATATTTATGTGAATCAAATCCTTGCACATAAAAATATCTTCCTTTTATAAGAAGGAATCATCAAATCTATTTCTCAAAGAGAATATTTTTCACATGATAAGTCTAAAAGATATGCATTTGCTAGACGATTCTATTTGTCAAAAATCAATGACGTGAATCAAACTATATGTGACATATGTTTATTAAGTCTGAAAGAGAATAATGTATTCATGAAATCCGATTGGAACTGAAAATTTAATTTAACACTTTCATGCAATCGGACAAGACTATACAATCATGAAGACATGCTCATTGTTATGGAAATTTTTGTATTAATTTCTAACATGTTATTTTAGGCATGTAATGGCAATTAAGTGATTTGATCATTCAATCAATAAAGTCCGAATAATAATTTTAACAAGTTTATGCATTCGGACACATCAACATCATGGCAATACATCAATATCATGGTAATATTTAACATCATGGTAATGTCTCATCATTTTCATGGCTATGTTACTTTCTCATATCATATTTACCAAGACACGAGGTTTTCAAAGTAGGCATTATAGAAACATTTAATTTCACCGTGAAATCCGATAATGAAATTTAAACATCTCAAAGTAACCCTGCATATTCTCACCAATTAAGTAACCATATCAGAGATTAGTAGCTTTCAAGGCATTGTGATCATAAAGAGTTTACAACAACGTAATTGTTACAACAAGAGATGATAGCGTCCACATGTACATATACAAGCTTATTTAGGAGGTGGAAAATTAAAATGCCTAAACAAGGAGTCAAATTGTCGATGAATTTGCTGTAGCTCATATAGGATTTGATCTTGCTGGTGTTCAAGTTGATCTTGTCTTTGTTCAAATCGGTTCATCCGAATCCCAATGTCTTCGATAGATGATGCAGGAGCTTGCTCAAATGGATGTGTTTCCTCAAAGGGACAGATCAGAGGAGATTGAGTGCCCCTAAAGACTAGTGTTTCGGGTTCTGGTTCAGGTTGAGGGGGATCGGTTCTTCTAGGCATTCTAACCCAATTACCGTTTCTATAAACATATCTCAATCGGTGAAGTAGATTTTTGTTTATTATGCTAAACCTATCTACTTTCATCACTTCTTCGTCGGGTGGGATTGGAATATCGTAGGCTTTAAGTATTCTAGTGATTATACCATCATATGGAAGCATCATGTCTCTCTTAGATAGTTCTATCATGTTTTGTTGGATAAGGTATCCAAAACAGATGTTATGTCCTTTCATGATCTAATACATGGTTCCTAATTCCATTTGACTTACTTCATCATGATGGTATTGTTTAGGGAGAATGATGCTAGTTAGGATATGATGAAGTACTTTAGTGTTTAGTGGTAGTAGATGTTCACAGCTTTTAGGAACTATCACTAAGTTGGGATTACCAAAAATTGTTCCTAAGGCTTCAACATATGTTGTCCCAACTGTTTCATTGTCCCACAATCCTTTAAAATAAAGTCATCTATTTTTTACAGGAATGCCTATCATGTCGCAAATGAATTTATCCGTAATGGAGATGTGTTATCCTAAGAGATAGGTAGACATTCTTTCTTTTTCATCTACTTGTAGATTATTGTAAAACAGTCTAACAAGTCTTGGATAGATGGGTTCACTAATTTGTAAAATAGGGAGTAGATCTAGGTTTGTAAACCATTGGATTGTCTCTAAGTCTCTTAGTTCATCTATATCTACATGTTTTCCCTTATTGACACTTCTAAATTCGAAAGAGGAAAATTTTTCAGCATGATATTTTGAATCGAAAAGTGTAAGATCAAAGTCTTCCACTAATCTCCTATTCCCTTTGTCCCTTGAGGATCTTCTAGAGCCCATAACTACTGTTATTTAAGAGGATAGTAATGAGCAAGAGTAAATGAATCAAAAACAGAATTTAGAGGCTTCTTAGAGAATACCTTAAGTGAGATCTTCAAGAGAAGGAGAGATTGTTGATCTTTTGCTTCGAAATGAGGAGTATTTGGGATGCTAAGAGGGGAGAAATAGAGGTGGAGAAGCTTTGGAAGAGTAAAGAGGGGAAGGGAGTGAGTTAGGGTCGGTTCCACCGCCGGCCCTAGCTTGGTTTAAAAGGGGGCAGGATTGCGGGCGGTGCAACCGCTTGCAATACGTGACAGTTGGAGATTGCTACCTCCAGCTGGGGCGGTGCCACCGCCTACAAGCGGTGAGCACTCATTTTGACTGTTGTGTGGTCTAATTTGAATATTTTTGACTTGAGAAAAAATTTTATTTGTGGAGCAGTCAACTTTACTTTCGTAATTACGTAAAAATTTTCATTTTAAGATGAGAAATTTTACACGATCAAGATAGATCTAGTGACGCGCATACTCTACTTCAAATGTTGTATGCATGTTTATGATAGATTATCCAAGTTGGTAAGCTTTGCAAGTCCATGACAAACTTTGCTTACAAGGCGTAAGTTCATAATATAGTTGGATTTGAAAGTAACAAACAAGTCAATTTGACGGGTTCGGAAATCCAGAGGATATGTGAAGGTAGAATCATGGGTTTCCAATTCTGAGGGATCAAATAGGATTGTATCTGTATTGCTCTTGTAATTTTAATTTTCTAATCCTCTTTTTGTTATTTAGGCTAGGGAGCATCGCGTGTTCTTTTTGGATCTTGGGTTATGAATATCGAGAATCCAAAGAGCAGGATATTATTTCTTGCTCCCAGCTTGAGATGGTTTACGTTTCTACAAGACAGGATAATTTTTAGGTATCCATTTACTTTTGGGTGCCCAAAAAACTGATCTACATTGTTTGTCATGTTGCATAGAGTTTATCATGGTTCCTTTAGGAACCCAAATTAATTTGTTCGGACTAATTTTCTTGAATGGGCAATAATATGTTTTGTGTCCATGTTTGCAACAAAAGTTGCATTTGCTTTGGTGTCGAATATGTAGGATGGGGCTTTTTATGAAGGTGGTTGGATTTTGGTGAGGATTTCTCATAAATCCGATTCCACTTCTTTTGGGAACGTGACCCTTGTTTGTAAGGATCATGTTCAAAGACTTGCTACCAATCTCCAATTTCTTCAAGGTGTCCTTAAGTAGCAAGATTTCCTTTTGGATAGTTTCTAGATCATGGCATTTTATACAAGAACCTAAACTATCATGATATTCAGTTTTTAACTTATCGAAATTACAAATAAGACTATCATGCTCATTTTTTAGCAATTTATATTTTCTACTAATAATCTTGCATTCATCAAATAAGTCATGGAAGGCATTTAATAACTCATCAAATGATAAATCTACATCAATTAAATTTGTTACCTCCTCTCCGATGGCCATTAAGGCATAATGAGCAACTTGCTCAGTGTTGGACTCCTCTTCTTCGGAAGCGCTCGAGTCATCCCACGTTGCTTTGAGCGCATTCTTCTCTGATGTTCTCTTCTTGGCTTGGAGACAATCACTTTTGTAGTGTCCCGGTTTTTTGCACTCGTAGCAAATAACTTGGTCCTTTTTGGGTTCAAGTTTATTTTTTGTGTCATTTTTAAACTTGTTTCTCTTAATGAATTTTTTGAATTTCCTTGTTAGAAGTGCCAAGTCATCGTCACAGTCCTCATCACTTGAGTTTTCTCTCAAGTGGTCATCTAAAGTTCTAAGTGTCATATCCTTCCTGTTCTTTGGAAGGATATCTTCTTGCTCTTCATGAGCCTTGCATGTCATTTCATAGGTTATTAATGACCCGATTAGTTCTTCAAAAGGAAAGTTGTTTAAATCTTTAGCCTCTTGAATAGCAGTGACTTTAGGGTCCCAACTCTTAGGAAGAGATCTTAGAATCTTATTTACGAGCTCAAAATCCGAAAAACTTTTGCCGAGTCCTTTTAGACCATTGACGACATCCGTGAAACGGGTGTACATGTCGCCAATAGTCTCGCTCGGTTTCATTCAGAAAAGTTCGAAAGAGTGTATCAAAAGATTGATTTTTGACTCTTTCACTCTACTTGTGCCTTCATGAGTCACTTCGAGTGTATGCCAAATATCAAACGCGGTTTCACAAACCGAAACACGATTAAACTCATTTTTATCAAGTGCACAAAATAAGGCATTCATAGCCTTTGTATTAAGAGCGAAAGTCTTCTTCTCCAATTCATTCCAATCGATCATTGGAAGAGAAGACTTCGAAAATCCATTTTTGACAAGATTCCAAAGTTCAAAATCCATTGAGATAAGGAAGATCCTCATTTGGGTCTTCCAATAGGTGTAGTCCGTCCCATTGAACATGGGTGGACGTGTAATAGAATGACCCTCTTAGTTTCCGGTGTATGCCATCTCTCTTGGGTTTTAATCCGTTTGAGAGTTAACCCCGCTCTTATACCAATTATTAGGATCAAGAGCACTAAGAGGGGGGGTGAATTAGTGCAGCGGAAAACTTTCGATGATTAAAACTGCGTTTGTACGATAAGAGCGATTTCGATAGAAAAGCCGATCCGTAAATCACTTTAACTTGTGATCAAGCAAGATGCAGTTAAAGAAAGTCTATGAAGGCAGTTTGCAGTTATGATGGAAATTAGAATGTAAGCATAAACTAAAATATGATGTTCGTAGGATAAAACTGATTTACGTCTAAACACCGATTCGGAAAATACTGAACTTTGAAACACGATCATAAATGCGCAGAAGGCAGTAAGCTATTGAGGAGGTTTGCAGTAAAGATAATATGCTCAAAGTAAATGCAAATCGAGATTTAGAGTGGTTCGGTCAATCTTAACCTACATCCACTTTTGGCTTCCTCCATCAACGAGGTCACCGACGTCCACTAGAGGCCTTCCTTCAATACGTGAAGGCCAACCACCTTTTTACAGTTTCACTCCTTTTGACGGGCTTAGGAGACAACCCTTATAGAATTTTCTTTCCTCTCTTGATAGATCAAAACTTGGAAGAAAAGAGGAAGGAGAACTTTTAACTCATATAACACTTTTGAGCTCTAAAAATCACAGAGTAAGATCAGGATTTCGGTGGTTTTGGGTTTCCCTTTCATTGCTGAAAGGGTGGGGTATTTATAGGCCCCAACCCAGTTTGAATTTCGAGCTCAAAACTGTCAATTCCTGGAATTCCGGGGTCTGGCGGTTGCACCCCGCCTGACTGGGGCGGTTGCACCGCCTAGCAGAGCTCGAAGACTGAGCCTCTAGGCGGTGTCACCTCTTGTCAAGGGCGGTTGCACCTCTTGCCAGAGCTCGGAGATCGAGCTCAGGCGGTTGCACCTCTGTCAGAGGTGGTTGCACCGCCCAGCCAGAGCTCGGAGACTGAGCCCTGGGCGGTGCCACCGCCGACCCAAGCGGTGCCACCTTTGGCCAAGTAATCTGGGTCCGAATGGGCTGATCCATTCGGCCTAATTTAGGTTTGTCAAGGGCCCAATTGCCTCAAGATTAAGTTAATGGGATCACCTCCCATTTCTATCTTAATCATCGTGCTAACTACGAATTTCTTAAGACATTTACTGCAACTTGCTCCGGTGCGTCAATCGCTTCTTCCGGCGAGCTTCCGGCGAGCTTCCGTCGATCATCTGATGAACCCTCGGTGATGCTCCTGCGGACTTCCGGCAAACTCCTGGACTTGCGACGATCCACTCGACAAGTTCTGACGAGCTTCTTTGGCAAGCTCATGGACTTCTCGAATTTGTTCCAACAGAACCTCCAATGACCGTCCGAACTTCCGTCGAATTCTCGAACCCCAACGTGATCATAGTCTTGACTCCGGTGCAACTCCTGCTGCATGTCTTACTTTCATCGTAGTTAATCCTGCACACTTATCTCAACATATGGATTAAATAACAAATGACAATTGACGTCATCATCAAAATCCGAGATTCAACAGTAATAGTATATTTTCCTTTTTAAATGAATCTAATTCTTTATATTTAGTGCAAGGTGTTAAGAAGCAATTGTCATACTCATTTTTAAATTTATCAAATTCATTAGAGAGAGGGAGAGACATGATCCTTTTTTAGTAATTTATATTTCTTACCAATTATTTTAAGTTCATCATATAAGTCATGAAATGCATCAAGTAATTCATTATAAGACAAAGAAGTTTTAGTTAATTCACAAATCTCATCATCGAAAGCCATAAATACATAGTTCGCTACTTCGTCTTCATTGGTTTGCTCTTCATCTTCTGATGCACTTGATTCATCTCAAGTTGTTTTAAGTGTTTTCTTCTTCTTTTGTGCTAGTAGCTTCTTCTTTAAGTTGAATCTCAGATTTTGATGATAAAATCAATTGATGAGTTTATAATCTAATATGTGCTTTGAGAAAAATAATGCAAGACTAACTTCAATCATGAAAAGGAAAAATGATTGAAGCAAGAAAAATCAAACATTAGGCCGGAGTCAAAAATTGGGCATCGAGCATGAGAATCAGACATTGCACCAAGATTAGGTGTTACGAGAGTCAACATGTCGAAGGATTGAGTAATATGCCAAAGGTTCGAACGATGCGCCAAATGTTTGCCAGGAGTTCGGATGAACCAATTACATATCAGACAACTTAAATTTCTTGTATTGTAATTGTTTAGGTCTTAATTATAGTAGTTGCCAATCATAGGTGCCTTACAATCTAATCACATGAGTGATATCACATATGACATGACACACACTCTTTTTGCTTATTATAGTTTGATATTTTATCACTTTATATTGCTTGTTGCATATATACATATATTGCTAGTCATAGGTGCCTTGCAAGCCAATCAAGTGAGTGATGGCACATGTGACATGATAAACATTATTTTTTATTATTATATTTAGGTATTTTTATCACTTTATTTTGCTTGTTGCATATATGCATATATATTGTGATGTTTGTGGATTTGTACAATAGGAATTGGATCGTGATAAGATCATGATAATGAGACTGATTCGCCTTTAAACATAGACTCTAAATAATCCTGGTCATAGGTTACTCTACAGGGACATCGAGATAACCGAATAGATAGGTGTGCTGTATACTCGTCCATATGATGGAGGCAGTTGGTCTCATAGCTGCTCGTGTGGGGACACTAAGGATATAGTGCAGGTGCTCATTGAAGAATGAGTTCACTGATTGATCCGCTCATAGAATACTAGATAGTTGATGATGCCTTATTGTCAAACAATGATTCTATAGTCCCAGTAGTTTATCTGGTCCTTCGACTTAAGACACCAAGGATGCTATATGAGTACTCTACTCTTTGATACCGGACTTATAAGTTTGGAAGTTCCAAATCTAGTACAATCGGTTATTGGGAGTGGCAACCAACCTTACGAGTGCTATTGAATATCGATAAAGGATCATCCACTCTTGGTATCATGAGGGGAATATCCCGTGTATTCTTTCTCGGACAAATCCTTAGCCAAGGTCATTCAGATTGAGAGAGAAAGAGTTCTCTGGGAGAATCTGATTAGAGTGAGACTCGAGGATAAACCGTATGGGCTTGACAGGACCATGCTCGATATATGGTCTTTGGAATATTAGATGGTCGAGGGAATATAGGTACATGATAACTAAGGACAGATAGGTCCAAAGGATTAGATTCCCTTATATCGTCTAGGGACTACGGCGTAGTGGCCTAGTACGTCCGTAGTCGATGAGTCGAGTGAATTATTATGGAGATAATAATTCACTAAGCCAGAAAAAGTTATGATAGATATGACTCATGGCCAATTCGATATTAGGCCTAGAGGGTCACACACATATGGTAGGTATTGCGATGAGTAGAGGTTCGGATATGAGATCTCCGTTGGAGCCTTTGTCTTATTAGATATCCAATAAACCCCTGAATTATTGGATCCTATAGATGAGATCCAATAAGAGCTAATAAGAGATTATTAGGTAAAGACCCACTAATCTAAGAGGCTTGGATAATTGGATGGAAATCCAATACCCAGTGGGGTATGATCCATTAGGGTTAACTAGAGGCCTATATAACTGGGAGGAATCTAAAGGCTTATAGGCTGGGGCTTCTGAGTTGCTACCTCCTATTCTCCTCTCATCTTCTCTTCCTTAGATAGTAGGCCTAGATATTTGAGGCGTATTGTTACAGTCTTATTGTGTGGATCACTCCTAGAGAGAAGGATACTTAACCTCCTTCATCTACTCCTAAAGATCTACAGGGATTCAGGGATATACAATCTCCTTGTTAGGATCAAGAATGACACTAAGAGGGGAGGGGTAAATTAGTGCAATGGATAAATTCCATCGAGTCAAAAATCTTCGTACAAAGAAAAATCATTTCAGAAAGATGTTAACTCGAAAGCATATTTCTAAAGTAGTGAAAGTAATAATTCAGTTTGCAATTAAAGTAAAGAGAAAAATAAAAATGCAAACCAGATTTTTATAGTGGTTTGGTCGTTGTGACCTATATCCACTCTCGATTCCTTTTCACTCAAAGCCACCGACTTCTACTACCAATCTTCCTTCAATGGGCGAAGATCAACTATCATTTTACACTCGATTCTCCTTTTGATAGGTTCGAGAGAGAATCTTTATACCCTCACTTACTCCTCCCTTAAACTACACTAACACTTAGAGCTTTTAGAGGAGTTCTCACAAGATTACAATAGTATTTTCCTTTTTTTTTCTCTTAATTCTTGTGTTTGTTAACCAGGGATGAGAGGGGTATTTATAGGCCTCAAGTGGATTCAAACTTAGAGCCTAAAAGTGGCTCATCCCTATCATGGCCCCTAAATTTAATTCTTATCTAGGAGGTATGAACCTAACACAAAATTTATAATATTATAATTTCATAAACATACCAGGATCCAAACACATATTTGAGGCCACTAAGAAAATACTCAAGTCAAAATTCACTTATATAATCCACTATTTATAAAACCTGTGCAGTTTATATTCATACCATCATATCACTTAATGATTCACAAAATCCAAAGCCAACTCAACTAAACCATAACCACATCATAAATCCATAAGCATGACAATCTATACAATCACAAAACTAACATGTACTATATATTTATATCATTATAGAGTTTAAACTTAACATTCCCAAAATCCCGACATGAGAGGTACGTTCCAAATATTTACAAGACACATCAATATAGAGTTATCATTGATATTTAATTACACACAAAAGGAACTTATACAACATCAATTTATCAAGTATGAAAAATTTGCCCCAAAATTATCTGGCTTTCCACTACCTCAGCCCGTTTTAAACATTTTAGCGAGTGACAAGCTATCCTAAAAATTTTATATAGCAACGGGGTGAGCACATAGAGCTCAGCAAGTGACTAACATATCCGTGGCAAAGAGGATAGTTTCAAACAAATAATGTTTCAAAATACGAGGCAGAGATACAAGAGTTCAAAGATAGCCACTCGACGAATGTAGAGTTAGAATGTCATTTCATTCGAGGCATGTTTTGTTCATAACAATAGATTAAGAGCTAATTGGAGCATATCATTGGCATAAGAAGCATATCCATGACATATGAAATGTTTCAAAGCATATCAAAGACGTAAAAAGCATTTTGATGTATATCAATGGCAGATGAAATATTTCGAAACATATCAATGACATATGAAATGTTTCGGAGCATATTAATAACAAATGAAATATTTCAGAACATATCAATGACAGATAAAATGCTTCTAAACATATCAATGGCATTTGAAGTATTTTAGAGCATATTAAAGAACAAATACAAAATAAAAGCTCAAACGTCACATTTGACGTTGCATACATTTCATTCTTATCTAAAGCACACATAGAAGCCTATAACCAAAGCTTTGGATATCATGTCAAATAGATAGAAGGTGAAGTGGGATCTCAAACATAATCTCCGATATCTAGGAGCGTCATCCATCCACGTCTGGATGAAGCCAGAGGGGGCCAGTAGAGCATCACGGGCTCTAAGCACATACTCTTTACCATTTCTAGCAAAGGTCCAGATAATCCCTTTACTATTTCTAGCAAAGGTTCAAATAATCCCTTTACAATTTCTGGCAAAGTCTAGACAATCCCACAAACACCGGATTACAAAAGGGCATTACGAATAATAAGGTTGGTACATATCGGAAATACATGCGGAACAACGGATTGCATATGCCTATACGAATCATTACGATATAAACATGAACTTTACATAATAGCTACAAGTGTATAAATAATTGTAGGACAAAAGTATATAGGAATTCAAGGCAATAATTTAAAGCTTAACTAAAGCAAGGGTTTTTGCCAAAATCGATTTCCAAAGGGAAGAAACAAGAAAAGTTGAAATCGACCAATGCTCGATTCTGGCAGAATTTAAGAGGCAATTGTATAAATTATTGGATAACCATTTGTACTCCAATTTGTACAGAATATATGTCATTCGAAAGATATGTCAATCAAGTTTTAGATAAATTAACTTTTACATGAATTGGAGTTTGCTGTAGGGAGTTACAAATAATTTCGTAGCCAAAGGTCTGAAAATATAGGCTCTGTTTAACTAAGTCCATAGGGTCGATGAAAATAGATGTTTTAGTTTACAATTGTACTTCAAAAATTTCAAATCAAGTAAGCACAAAAATCATTTTGAGTCTAGTTTCGAGTAAATCATACTTTGTATGAATCTGAGTTCCCAGTATAATGTTATAAGCAGTTAAGCAATAAGAGGTCAAAAATTACAATCCCTATTTTGCAGAATCTATAGGGTTAATTGAAATTTTGATAGGCATTTAAGCTCCAAATCATTCAATCTTGGTATCAAAATAAATATCTTTAAGTTTACTTTCATATGAATTAGACTTTTCCTAAATAAGAGTATAGTGCTAAAAGTTAGATCTAAAATAGTGCATAGAGGTCAGATTATCAAAAAATTACAGATTCATGGCTTTGTATCAAAACGAAAGAAAGGTTTGGTTCTAAGTTGAAATCTTTCGAATTATATAGAATTAAAATGAAAACATAGATTAGGATTTAATATGGAATGGGTTTAGAACACTTGTCTTAGAAGAGTTTGATTCCCAAATGTGGGGAGTTGATGCAAAATCTCAAGCAAAGTTTCCTCTTCCTCTTCTTCTTCTTCTTCTTCTTCTTCTTCTTCTTCTTCTTCTTCTTCTTCTTCTTCTTCCCTTCTCTTCTCAAACTAATGTTGGTTGCACAAACTTAAGTTGTTTCTTTAATCTCTCATCTAATTATTTGGGTTTGGCTAATACAAGGGTTGCAAGGTATCAAACATGCATGAAAGAGCTTATGTGTTATCCTTAGAGCAAACATAAGTGACACCGACCTTAGGTTAGCTAGTGACACATGTCTACCATATTTTTTTAACTTAAATCTGAATCTTGCATAAATCATATCAAATTTCTAATATTCACATTTAGGTCCCAAGCCATAAACTTTTAATATAAAATTATTTAATATAAAAGAATTATTATCTAATCCTCATATTTACAAACAAGCATCTATAAAATCTTTAAAAAATGGGAGATGTTACACTCTCCCCTCCTTAAAAGAAAATTTTAGTCCTCTAAATTTATTATACCTCATTCGATGAAAAGATGAGGATAAGCTTTCTTCTTCAAAGGGTAATCTTTTATTTTATTATCCAACTTCCCGCAAGCAAAACAGGCTCCACTTATCCAAAAGTATTGACTTGTTTCGTGATTTAACCCACATCTTGCACATGATTGAGTCCTTTGTGGTGACTTTTTTTCTTTAAATCTGGATGTCTTGACCCTCTTATAACTTGTTTCAGATTCATTTCCTCTCTTATTTTTGCTAATAAACTTCTCCTTATCTTTCTTGTCCTTGATTTCTTGAATTTTCTCTAAGTCTCTTTCCATTATCAAAGCTCTTTCGACCACATTGGCATAAGCTTAGAGTTTTAATGCTGATATCCGACTTCTTATAACTGCCCTTAGGCTCTTTTCAAATTTCTTTGCTTTTCTAATTTCATCATCAATTATATGACTAGTAAATCTAGAGAGCTCAGTGAATTTAGATTCATACTTTGCAACCATCAAATTTCCCTGGATGAGATCCAAGAACTCCAATTCTTTCTACTCTCTAATGCAATCTGGAAAATATTTATCATTGAACTTTTCTACGAATGTCTTCCATGTGATTGGCTCATGTTTGATTTTAGAAATCCTTTTAATCATTCTCCACCAATGCTCAGCCTCTCCTTCCAACATAAAGGCTGCAAGAAAAACCTTCTGGTCTTCAAGGTAATTTAAGACGTCAAATATTTTCTCTATCTGCATTATCCATCGTTCTGCTACCATCGGATCAAGCTCACCACTAAAATTGGGAGGACTAAGCTTCTTAAAATTTTTAATTCCCAACCCAGTCTGGTTTGACGTCCTTGTTCCTTCATTTCTTCCTTGTTGGACTTGTTGTTGCATCACTTATGTCATAGTCTCCAAAGTTCTCATAATTCCACTCAATTGATCTAGATGCAATAGGAGAACCATATGACCTCGTCCTCCTCGCTTCATAAAAATAACAAAAGAGAATTTTTTGATCAATCTTTGAATAAAAGTCACTAAACCTCCAAATTTTTTTATTATGCATCTAGCATATAAAAAATCTTAGTGATTCTCAAATCATACTCTAATACCATCTCTGTCATGTCCCCTGAATTTAATTCTTATCTAGGAGGTGTGAACCTAATACAAAATTAATAATATTATAATTCCACAAACATACCAGGATCCAAACACACATTTGAGGCCACTAAGAAAACACTCAAGTCAAAATTCACTTATATAATCCACAATTCATAAAACCTATATAGTTTATAATCATACCATCATATCACTTAGTGATTCACAAAATCCAAAGCCAACTCAACTAAACCATAACCACATCATAAATCCATAAGCGTGGCAATCTATACAATCACAAAACCAACATGTACCACATGTTTATGTCATTACAAAGTTTAAAATTAACATTCCCAAAATCCCGACATGAGAGGTACATTCCAAATATTTACAAGACACATCAATATAGAGTTATCGTTGATATTTCATTACACACAAAAGGAACTTATGCAACATCAACTTATCAAGTATGAAAGATTTGCCCCAAAGTCATCTAGCTTTCCACTACCTCGGCTCATTTTAAATATTCTAGCAAGCGACAAGCTATCCTGAAAAATTTATATAGTAACGGGGTGAACACATAGAGCTCAACAAGTGACTAACATATCCGTGACAAAGAGGACAGTTTTGAACAAATAAGATTTCAAAATATGAGGCAGATATACAAGAGTTCAAAGATCGCCACTTGACGAATGCAGAGTTACAATATCATTTCATTCAAAGCATATTTCGTTCATAACAATGGATTAAGGACTAATTGGAGCATATCATTGGCATAAGAAGCATATCTATGATATATGAAATATTTCAAAGCATATTTAAGACGTAAGAAGTATTTTGATATATATTAATGGCGGACGAAATATTTTGGAACATATCAATGGCATATGAAATGTTTCGAAGCATATCAATAATAAATGAAATATTTCAAAACATATCAATGGCAGATAAAATGCTTTTGAACATATCAATGGCATATGAAGCATTTCGGAGAATATCAAAGAACAAATACGAGACAAAAGCTCAAACGTTGCATTTGACGTTGCATACATTTCATTCTTATCCAAAGCACACATAGAAGCATATAACCAAAGCTTTGGATATCATGTCAAATAGATAGAAGGTGAAGTGGGACCTCAAACATAATCTCCCACATTTGGGAGCATCCATCTATCCACATTTGGATGAAGCCAGAGGGGGCTGGCAGAGCATCGTGGGCTCTAAGCACAAACCCTTTACCATTTCTAGCAAAGGTCCAGATAATCCCTTTACTAGTTCTAGCAAAGGTCCAAATAATCCATTTATAATTTCTGGCAAAGGTCCAGACAATCCCACAAACACCGGATTATAAAATGGCATTGTGAACAATAAGGTTGGTACATATCGGAAACACAGGCGGAACAACGGAATGCATGTGCCTATACAAATCATTGCGATACAAACATGAACTTTACATGATAGCTACAGATGTACAAATAATTACAGGACAAAAGTATACAAAAATTCAAGGTAATAATGTAAAGCTTAACTAAAGTAAGGGCTTTTGCCGAAATCGATTTCCAAAGGGAAGAAACAAGAAGTACCGAAATCAACCAAAGCTCGATTCTAACATAATTTGAGAGGCAATTTTATGAATTATTGGATAACCATTTGTATTCCAATTTATACAGAATATGTGTTATTCGAAAGATATGTCAATCTAATTTTAGGTAAATCAAATTTTACATGAATTGGAGTTTGCTGCAAGGAGTTACAAATAATTTTGTAGCAAATGGTCTAAAAATATAGGCTCTATTTTATTGAGTCCATAGGGTCGATGAAAATAGATGTTTTAGTTTACAATTGTACTCCAAAATTTTCAAATCAGATAAGTACAGAAAGCATTTTGAGTCTAGTTTCAAGTAAATTATACTTTGCATGAATCTGAGGTCCTAGCAGAAAGTTATAAGAAGTTAAGCAAAAAGAGGTCAGAAATTATAATCCCTATTTTATAGAATCTATAGGGTTAATTGAAATAGAAGTCTGAGTAGGTATTTAAACTCCAAATCATTCAATCTCATTATAAAAAATAAAGATCTTTAAGTCTACTTTCAAATGAATTAGACTTTGCCTAAATCAGAGTTTACTGCTAAAAGTTAGGTCTGAAAAAGTGCATAGAGGTCAGATTATCGAAAAATTATAGATTCATGGCTTTATATCAAAATGAAAGAAAGGTTTGGTTCCTGCCTAAAATCTTTCAAATTATATGGAATTAAAATGAAAACAAAGATTAGGATTTATTATGGGATGGGGTTAGAATACTTGCCTTAGAATAGTTTGATTCCCAAATGTGAGGAGTTGATGCAAAACCTCAAGCAAAGTTTCCTCTTCCTCTTCCTCTTCTTTTCTTCTTCTTCTTTTTCTTCTTCCCTTCTCTTCTCAAACTAATGTTGGTTGCATAAACTTAAGTTTTTTCATTAATCTCTCATCTAATTACTTGGGTTTGGCTAATACAAGAGTTGTAAGGTGTCAAACATGCATGAAAGAGCTTATGTGTCATTCTTAGAGCAAACATAAGTGGCACCAACCTTAGGTTAGCTAGTGACATATGTCCACCATTTTTTTTAACTTAAATCTGAATCTTGCATAAATCATATCAAATTTTTAATATTTATATTTAGGTCCCTAGCCATAAACTTCGAATATAAAATTATTTAATATAAAAGAATTATTAGCTAATCCTCATATTTACAAACAAGCATCTATAAAATCTTTAAAAAATGGGGGATGTTATAATCTCTGGTTTTCGGGGTACTAGTGGTACCACCGCCCGTAGCACTAACATTAGGTGGTATCACCACCTAATCTAGTGGTACTACCGGTTGAGAGATTATCTAGGCGGTACCATCGCCCAGATTGGTAGTACCAATGCTTGATAGTCTCAGAGATGAAGTCTCGAAGGTACCACCGTTCAAACTAGCGATACCACTGCTTGACATAGTCTCGGAAACTGTGCCACCGACGATTCCACCAATTTGGGTCACCGTTTGGGCCTTTCACTTGGCCCAACATAACCCAATCTTTGGCCCAATTGGACCATAATTGAGTTGGCCTAATTCCAACCCAATTATGCCTAAAACCTATTTTGATCTAGATAATTATTACAAAGCTTGAATCAAATGTTGTCCGGCATGTCATTGGTTCAGCAATACTTCATTCAATTCTTCGGTGCATCATTATCTCTTGCGGCCTATTGCCCAATCGGCCAATTGACCTCTACAACTCCGATTTTCTTGTGGCAATTTTCGCTCTTCTTGGCCCGATGCTCGAACCTATGGCCCGAAGCCTTCTATCGATATGTCGATCGATCCTCCAACTTAACGTCCAATCTTCTAACATATTCCACTCCAATCCAACATGATTCTTCCTGCTTTAATTGTCTCTCTCTGATTGATGCTTATTGTGTCACTCAAAACGCAGATCAGATCATAAACACATCAATTAATTTCATCATCAAAATCCGATATTCAACACTCACTAGGTAATACAACTATCTCACATGTGGTTTTCTATTTTATGAGTTTTGCACACTGATATATGCACGATGACGAACACGTATTAGGAAATTTAGGTTTTTTATTTTATATTCTTCTGCTACACATATGATGTCACCCCTAGATTTTTCTTTGTAATTTATAAGCTAGCAAATTTATCTTCCCCTTTGTCATTATCAAATCGAAGGGAAGAATACAATGTTGTAATTTTTTTCCCTTTACATCAATTTCCAAATCATGACATAGATAAAGTATCATTCTTAATTTAATATGTTTGTGCATCAATATAGTTTCAAATTAAAACATGCACAATTTCAAAACATTACATTTCATTCTTACTTCATGCATAATATCAAAAATAAATCAATCATCATTATAGGCATATCATACATGATACTCAAGCATTCATGATACATCATTTTGGGCATAACATTCATGATGCTAAGACATTAAAATTTTTAATCATTTATCACTTCATGATTGTTGGTACCAAACATTCATCATTTTATTTTCTCCCTTTTTGTCATAGACAAAAAGAGGGGAATAGCACAAAGGTATAAATATTCAAGTCACCACTTGGAAGATATCAAGAAAAAATTGGTGATGAGATATACTTCATGAATACAAGGAATTATACAAAGAAAAAAATCATATCATGAAAGATAAGATCATGTGAATATCGAAAAACATGATTCATTTTGACAAATCTCCTCTTAAATATTCAAAAGAAAATCTTAGGAGATCAAATAATAAGAGATCTTCAAAAGAAATTTGAAGTCATGAACTCCAAACAGATATTCTCTTTAGTAATCATAAAAAGAAATATAGGAGAAAAAGATTTCAATTCATGCATAAGAAATCTTATGATTCAAATAAAAAATATTTTTTTTTGTAAATAGTAAGAAGAAACCTAGAAGAATAAAGAAGAGATCTTGATTCACATAAAAAAGAAGATATCTCAAGAGAAAGTTCATGATTCGATTGGAAAAATCTTATTTAGATTCAAATAATCAAATTATCAAAATCTTTTTCATAGTCCAAGAGATTCATAAAAAGAGATTCATCTATCTCTTTTTGGAAACTCGATAAGATAGGGATTGAGAAGTTTTCAAGAAAAATGTATTCCCTTTTTATTTCATGCAAGCATGACTTTGTCTTTTATGTCAAATAGAAACATGCATCATCATTTAAAACCAAAAAAACAATTTTCATTATGGTAAAGATCACAAAAATCAACATGGATAATTTTGAAATATAAACTCATTAACCATGATCATTACATTATTTCATCAAGCATGATTTCATAACGTGTTTTTAATCAAAATCATTTTGTTTACTATAGTAATGTATTTTCCTTCTTTGCATCAATGATTCAATCATATCATGAGATATATAAATCATAAATATAAGGAATCATGTCATGAAAGATATAAGATCAAAAGTGTAACATGTAATTCCAAAACATAAGATTTTAAATCATTATGCATCATTAAATCATCAAGTATGATTTCATTAAATATAAAACATTTTCAAATGAAATCGAAAAGAAAAACGGAAATCATTAAGATATACATTATTGCTTCTTGAGAATATACTTAAGATTAATCTTATTAGATGTACAAGCATTAGATCTAACATTTTGTTTCTTTATCATGAAACATGTAATTTTCATGATCATTTTCAAAATCAATAGAAAGATAAGCATGGTCTCAATTTTTTATATATTTTTTAATAATTTATATATAATTTTTCTAAACTAATTTAAAAATGACTCATGAAATGCATCAAGTAATTTCAAAATAAAGTAAAAGGGTTTTGGTTGCCTCGTCGTCGAAAGTCACTAAGGCATAGTTCACCACTTCGGCTTCATTGGTTTGCACTTCATCTTTGGATGCACTCGTTTAATCCCAAGTCACTTGAGTGATTTATTGTTCTTTGGTAGCTTTTTCTTTTTAAGTATATTTTTATTCTTAGTTTCATATTTTAATAATTTTTTAAGCTTATTGTGAGAAGTTCAAAGTCATCATCATCATCACTTGAGTGATGACTCAAGTGGTATTCTATTGTTCAAAGTGCCAAATCCCTCCTATTCTTTAGAAGGTTATTCTTATATTTGTTTTTATATGTCATTAAAGACCCGATAAGTTCTTTAAGTGGAAAATAGTTCAAATCCTTGGCCTCTTGAATGACTGTTACTTTAGGGTCTCAACTCTTTGGAAGGGATCTCAATATTTTGTTAACAAGTTTAAAGTTAGAAAAACTTTTACCAAGTGCTTTTAGACCGTTGACAACATCCGTAAACCAGGTGTACATATCTCCAATGGTCTCACTTGGTTCCATTTGAAACAATTCAAAATAATACATCAAAAAATAGATTTTTGAATCTTTAACTTTACTAGTGCCTTCTTGTGTGATTTCAAGTATATGCCAAATATTAAAAGCTGCTTTGCAAATATAAACTCGATTGAATTCAGTTTTATCCAAAGCACAAAATAAAGCATTCATAGCTTTGGCATTTAAAGAGAAAGTCTTCTTCTCCAAATCATTTCAATCGTTTATTGGAAAAGGAAACATTTAAAATTTGTTTTCGATAATATTCTATAAATTTAAATCAATATAAAGCAAGAAAACTCTCATTCGAGTTTTCTAATATGTGTAGTCCGTCCCATTGAGCATAGGAGGATGAATGATAGAAAGTCCCTCTTGAAATCCAAAAAGAGCCATTTGTCTTAGTTGTTAAACCAAACGAGAAAAAACGTGTCTCTAATACCAACTGTTAGGATCAAGAATGACACTAAGAGGGGAGGGGGTGAATTAGTGCAACAGATAAATTACATCTAGTCAAAAATCTTCATACGATGAAAAACTATTTCGGAAAGATATTAACTTGAAAGCATATTCTTAAGGTAGTGCAAGTAATAATTCAATTTGCAATTAAAGTAAAGAGCAAAATAAAAATGCAAATCAAATTTTTATAGTAGTTCGGTCGTTGTGACCTACATCCATTCCCGATTCCTCTTCACTCGAGGCCACCGGCTTTCACTACTGATCTTCCATCAATAGGCGAAGATCAACTACATTTTTACACTTGATTGTCCTTTTGATAGGTTCAGGAGAGAACGTTTACACCCCTACTTACTCCTCTTTTAAACTACACTAACACTTAGAACTTTTAGAGGAGTTCTCACAAGATTACAATAGCATTTTTCTTCTTTTTTTTGCTATCAATTCTTGTGTTTGTTAACCAGGGATAAGAGAGATATTTATAGACCTTAAGTGGATTCAAACTTGGAGCTTAAACATATCTCATCCCTGGTTTTCGGGGTACTAGCGGTACCATCGCTTGTGCTAGGCGATACCACCGCCTGCAACATTGACACTGGTCAGTACCACCGTTCAGTCTGGCAGTACCACCGTCTGGGTGACTATGTCTAGGCGGTACCATTGCTGAGAGTCTCGGAGATTGAGTCAAGGCATTACCACCGCCTTGACTGGTGGTACCACTGCCTGACATAATTCTAAGACTATGCCACCAATGGTTCCACTAGTTTGGGACTTTCACTTGGCCCAACATAGCCTAAACTTAGGCCCAATTATATCCTAATTGAGTTGGCCCAATTCTAACCCAATTATGCCTAAAACCTACTTTGATCTAGACAATTATTATAAAGCTTGAATTAAATGTTGTCCGGCATGTCATTGGTTCATCAACACTTTATTCAATTCTTCGGTGCATCGTCCTCTCTTGCGGCCTATTGCCCAATCGGCCAGTTGACCTCTGTAACTCCGATTTTCTTGGTGCAATTTTCGCTCTTCTTGGCCCGATGCTCGAACCTATGGCCCAAACCCTTCTGCCGATATGTCGATCGATCCTCCAACTCAACATCCAATCTTCTAACATGTTCCATTCCGGTCCAACATGATTCTTCCTGCTTTAATTATCTCTCCCTGATTATTGCTTATTGTGTCACTCAAAATGCAGATTAGATCATAAACACATCAATTGATTTCATCATCAAAATATGAGATTCAACACTCACTAGGTAATACAACTATCTCACACGTGGTTTTCTATTTCATGAGTTTTACACACCAATATATGCACGATGACGAACACGTATTAGGAAATTTGGGTTTTTTGTTTTATGTTCTTCCGCTACACATGTGATATCACCCCTAGATTTTCCTATAGTGGTATTAGAGCCAAGTTGTTCATGTAAAAGATTGATTTTGAACTACGTGTATTATGTTTTAGAGAGGCTTTTAACATCAAAATTATTGACGCAAAAGGGAGAAAGGACAGTAACTGTTGCTGCCCTTATGGACCTTGCAAATGGTAGCCTTGGTTGCTATCTACGTGCTGGTAGGTCGCCTGTAGCGGCGGTCGCAAGGCCGATCGCGTGTAGGCAGGCCCTCGCTAGTAGCAATCGCAAGGCTGACCACCTATAGCGCAGGCAGCGACACCTACGAGCACTGCCTAAGTAGCCCATAGGGGCAACGTTGTCCACGGGTGAGCAGCCCATAGAGGGGCAGCATTGGCCAAAGGCACAGCGCCCACGGGCAAGGGCGGCGCCCCCCGCGCCACCCCCACCCCCGCCCCCCCTAAAATGGCCTTAATAATTCAAAAAATTCCTTGTATTTCCCTAATTTTTAAAATATATTAATTAATTAATAGGTTTAATTGATTATTATTATTATTATTATCTAGTAGTCCTACATGATGATGATGTGTACATTTGATGTATGATATGTGGACGGATGATAATGGATCATGTGATGTATGTACTTATGATTATTATTAGGCCCTGCGAGCCTCCATTTTATTTTTCATTTATTGTCGGGCTTGCATGCCCATGATTAAATTGTAATCACACAAGGAGATGCAACAGGAGCGTGGAAGCGATAGTGGGACCCATGAGGTCGAACGGACGATCGTGATGCATGGAGATGCGTCGAGATGCCGACGGAACCAACAATGATGAGATAGACGATCATAAGGCATAGAGATGCATCGCTGCACACATAGATCTTGATGTGAGTGATTAGGCCCATTGACTCAGGCTTGATCACATTAGGATGTGGTCCGTGATCATCTAGTGTGATTGCTCATGTGATGTGTGACTATTTATACACTTACTATATATATATATATATATATATATATATATATATATATATATATATATATATATATATATATATATATATATATATATATATATATACATTCGATGTAGATATTTATTAAATATATATGTGTGTGACACATCATATTAGGAGACCAAATAAAAAATTTCCTCTCTTTATAATATTAAGTCGATAAACATGAGGCTATTAGATTGACCCACGTGGCCTTCCATTGTTATAGGTAGGGACCGATTCCCGATGTAGGTTGAGTTGGTTGAGTCACTCGAGGATCAACTATTTCATGATTCGCTATCTTTCTTACGACATAGAGATGTCACCGATGACCTGAGGACATGGTATACTTGGTCAAGTCACTCGAGGGCATATTGTCGAATCAGACTCATCTTATAACGATGATGATGACTTAACTGAACACCATGGTTGGTCGAGTCACTCAAGGCTATGGTGGTTCAGAGGCCGAATAGGACGAGAATCATAAGGAGTTGTGATTGGCAAGAGTTGCCTACTTTTACAGGCTTAGCCATAATTGGTCGAGTCACTTGAGGTTATGTTAAGATGTCATTGGATCCTAATCCCCACTAAAGATCTACCGGGGGTCTTCGATTCACATACTATAGGGAGTTTTGTGATTTGAGAGAAAATAGTTAGAGTAGATTAAGATATAGGTCCTTATCTTAATTGTTTATTTTTCTGTAAAATCTGCATGTTATTTATTTCTGCTACATCTTTATTTTCATAAATATGTCACTTTCAAATCCCTTATGTGACATACTTGTTGTCAACCGCCTCACTGGTCCAAATTACACCAATTGGCTCCATAACCTGAGAATCATTCTCACAGTGGAGAAAATCGTATATCTCCTTAATATAGTGATGCCTACACCGAAGGAAGGGGCAAGTGAGAATGAGATCACTCGCTATGTGAAGTAAATAGATGACTCCACTCTTGCTCAGTGTTATATGTTGGGCTCCATGACTCCTAAGTTATAGAGACAAAATGAAAAGATGGATTGCAGATCCATTCTCCTACATGTTTGTAAACTGTTTGAGGAACAGGGAAGGACTTAGTGATATAAGATATCCGAGAGCCTCTTCTACGCTAGGATGACTAAAGGGATATCAGTTCAGAACCATATCATAAAGATGATTGAGTAGATAGAGAAACTCACTGGTCTAGGAATGGTCTTAGAGGATAACCTATGTATGAATCTTGTGCTTTAGTCCATACTAGATTCCATTTCATAGTTCATAATAAATTTTAATATTAACAAGCTTAAGGTGACTCTCCTTGAGCTCCTCAATATGTTAAGGGAGGCAAAGAGCACCATCAAGAAAGAGAAGAGCCAGTTCTCTATGCTAGTGCGACCAAATATAAAAGGAAAGTAGAAAAGTACCTTAAGAAGGGCAAGGGCAGATCGGGTAAAGCAAATGTTACTAAGAAAGATCTAGTAAAGGACAAAGGCTAGTGCTTCCACTATGGCAAAGATGGGCACTGAAAGAGGAACTGCAAAAAATACCTTATAGAGAGGGCGAAACAGAAGCTTGGAGAAGCTTCATGTACATTCATGATTGTTAAGATCAAGAGTGGCACTATGAGGGGGGGGGGAATTAGTGTAGTGGAAAAATTATGTCAATTTAAAAATTTTCGTATGATAAAATTTGATTCTGACGAAAACCATTTCATTTTTCTTGAATGAGAAGAGAAGAGGAGATTGGACAGTTTATAATGAAGTAAAGTTGAATGCAGTGAAGAGATTAAGCAATAAGGAATGAACATATCAAAATTTATAGTGGTTCGGTCGTTGTGACCTACATCCACTTCTAATTCCTCCTTTGTTGAGGTCATTGACATCCACTAATGATCTTTCTTCAATAGGCGAAGACCAACCACCTCTTTACAGTGCTGTCTCCTTTTCATAAGAGTAGGAGATAACCCTTACAAGGCTCACACCTATTCTTGGATGATTACAAAGCTAAAAAGAGAGAGGAGGACTCCTCACTTTTACAACACTTTTAACACCCCAACACTTAAAGTTTTTTTCACACTTTGATTGCACTTTGTTACTTTTTGATGCAAAAAAGGGTAGGGTATTTATAGGCCACAATGGCTTTAAAATTGGCGGTACCACCACCTAACACTCTTACATTGGGTAGTACCATCGCTTAATAGAGTCTCAGATACTGAGCTCTGGCGATACCACTACCTAGCAGGTAATAATAGCCGACGGTACCACTACTTAGTTTAGGTAGTACCACCGCTTAGACCACTTGGGAGACCATTCCCTAGGCGGTTCCAACGCCCCAGTTTGGCAGTGCCACTGCCAAACAGGGTCTAGCAACTAGGTTGGGCCTTGAATCTAGTCTAAACCAGTCCAATTATGGGCCTAGTTGCCCCCTAACTGAGTTAGTGGGATTACCTCCCAAACCTAACCATAATTACGTGCTAACTACAATTCTTGAGGCATACACTAAGCAAAACAAGTCAAGTTAGTTTAAGTTTCTTTCGGCGAGCTTCCGACGAATTTTCGACGATCTCTCGGTAATGTTCTAGTGGACTCCCGGTAAGCTCCTAGACTTCACGATGATCTTCTTGACAAGTTCTAACAAGCTTCTTTGGCAAGATCTTGGACTTCTCGGTCAATTCCGATAGAACTTCTAATGAATGTTCGGACTTCCTACGAACTCTCAAACTCCCAACGAAATCTCGATTTTTACTCTGGCATTTCGTTTTACTTTATGCCTTGATTGCTATCATAATTAATCCTGTAGACATTTCTTAACATATAGATTTGATCAAATAATTTAACAATTGATTTCATATCAAAATCCGTGATTCAACAATCTCCCCCTTTTTGATGATGACAATCAATTAATGACAGAGTTAACCTTAACTTCCCCTATCTATATGTCATACTTGAGAAAAAACACTCTTGAATTCAAGGCCTTTGAATTGAAGCATCAAACCGATAAGTTATATTCATTTAAACTTGTCAACATGCATATCATGATGCTTATCATGATTTACCAATTCAAAATACGATACCACATATTTATCAATAAAAATGATATCAAGGCATGACATCCATTTTCAAGTTCAATATAGAGAGATGATAAACAATCATCATTTTCAAGTATGATACATATTTCAAAAATAAAATTTAGCAAAATTCAAATATCAAAGGCATGATATCAATTATAAGTAAAAAATGAAGCTCATGATACCTTATCATAATGATAGACAATTATCAAGCATTTATGAAATATTTTGAGTATCTACGGTGTTGAATCTCGAATTTTGATGATGAAACCAATTAATAAGTGTTTATGATTTAATCTATGTTTTGAGTGACGCAGGATGCTTCGATTAGGATAAGATAATTAAAACATAAAGAATCATGTTGGGGCAGGGGAAAACATGTCAGAAGATTAGACGTCGAGCCGGTGGATCGGTCGACGTATCGATAGAAGGCTTCGGGCCATGGATTCGGGCATCGGGCCAAGAAGAGTGGATATTATGCCAAGGATATCAGAGTTGCGGAGTTAACTAGCGGATTGGGCAATAGGCCGTAAGAGAGGACGATGCGCCGAAGAATCAAACGAAGTGTCGAGGGACCAATGACATGCCAGACAACATGATTAATGCTTAGTATTAATTGTCTAGATCAAAGTATGTTTTTACATATGCAAGATTAACTACGATAGCAAGACATAAAACAAAATGAAGTCTTGGAGTCAAGGATATGATTTCATTGGGAGTTCAAGAGTTCGTCGGAAGTCCAAACGTTCGTCGAATGTTCTGTAAGAAGCAGTTGAGAAGTCCAGGAGATTGCCAAAGAAGCTCATCAGAACTTGCCATGAAGATCGTCATGAAGTCCAAGAGCTTACCTAGAGTCCGCTGGAACATTGCCAAGAGATCGTCAGAAGTTCATCGGAAGATCGTTGGAAGCTCACCAGAAGAAACTAGACTTACGGACTTGTTTAGCTTAGAATATGTCTTAGGAATCGTAGTTAGCACGTAATTGAGTTTAGATTTGGGCCAACCCAATTAGGGGCCAGTTGGGCCTAATTAAAGGCCCAAATAATGACCCAAGAAGTGGCACCTTCGTGGCACAGTCTTCGAGACTATGTCAAACGGTGGTATCGCTTGTCTGGGCGGTGGTACCACCTAGTGACAAGTGGTGGTATCGCAAGTCTGGGCGGTGTTACCGCCCAGTGACAGGCGGTGATACTGCCCAACGTAGTGTTAGTGTTTGACACTGGCGGTGGTACTGCCAAGCACAGGCGGTGGTACTGCCCGGACCTAGGAAACCCAGGATAAGATGTTTTTAGGCTCTAAGTTTGAATCAACTTGAGGCCTATAAATACCCCTCTCATCCCTGGTTAAAGCACATAAGTATTAAGAATAAAACGGAAAGAAACTCTGTTATAATCTTGTGTGAAACTCCTCTCAAAGTTCTAAGGGTTAGAATAGTTTGAGAGAGGAGTGAGTAAGGGTGTAAGGGTTATCTCCTAAACCCAGTAAAAGGAGAAAGAGCGGTAAGAAGGAGATTGATCTTTGCCTATAAAGGAAGATTAATAGTGGATGTCGGCGGCCTCGTCGGAAGAGGAATCAGTGGAGTGGATGTAGGTCACGACGACCGAATCACTATAAAATCTACGTGTTCTTCTCTTGTTTGCATTTCTATATTTGAGTAATTTACTTTACTATAAACTATCGTCCTTGCTTTACATCCACTATGCATCTTCTGTATGCTCTCAAGTTATCTTTATGAAAATGCCTTCAAGTTAACCTCTCTTCGAAACGGTTTTCATTGAAATCAGTTTTTATTGTACGAAGGTTTTTTGAAACGATGAAAGTTTTCCGCAACACTAATTCACCCCCCCCCCCCCTCTTAGTGTCGACTCTGTTCCTAACAATTGGTATTAAAGCCTCGTAATTTCTCATTTGGTTTAACACCTAAGAGAAATGGCTCTTTTCGGCTTTCAAGAGAGACTTTCTCTCATTCGTCCTCCCTTGTTCAATGGGACGGATTACACGTATTGAAAAACTCGAATAACAGCTTTCTTACTTTCTTTGGATTTAAATTTATGGAGTATTATGAAAAATGATTTTCGAAGGTCTTGTCTTCCAATAAACCTTTGGAATGATTTGGAGAAGAGAACTTTTTCTTTAAATGCTAGAGCTACGAATGCTCTATTTTGCACCTTAGATAAAACTAAATTTAATTAGGTTTCTACTTGCGAAATGGCTTTCGCTATTTAGCACATTCTTGAAATCACACACGAAGGCACTAGTAGAGTAAAAGACTCTAAGATTAATATTTTAATACATGATTTTGAATTATTTCATATGAAACCAAGCGAAACCATTGGAGACATGTACACCCGTTTTACGGATGTCGTCAATGGTTTAAAAGCACTTGGTAAAAGTTTTTCGAATTTTGAACTCAATAACAAGATCTTAAGATCACTTTCTAAAACTTGGGATTCAAAAGTAACGGCTATTCAAGAATAAAAAAACTTAAACTATTTCCCTCTCGAAGAACTTATCAGGTCTTTAATGACCTACGAAATTACTAATGTGGCACTTGACAAACATGAGAACCACCTTACAAAGAACAGGAAGGATTTTGAACTTAGAACAATTGAAGACCACTCGAGCATAAGCTCAAGTGATGGTAAACTTGAACTCCTCACTATGAAATTTAAAAAGTTCATGAAACAAAAATTAAATAACAAAAAGAATGCAACTACTTGCTATAAACGCAAGAAGAGGGAAGCACTTTGGGATGAATTGAGCTCCTCCGAAGACGAGGAGAAAATCAACAAAGGCGATGTGGCAAACTACGCCTTAACGGCTTTTGACGATGAGGTAAACGAAACTCTCTTAATTTATTTCGAAATTACATGATGCGTTTAGTAAGTTATTTTTAATTTAGTTTAATTATTTTTAAAAAAAATTACATGTTTAATAATATAATAAAAATGCTGAAAAATTAGGATCATACTTAGCATTTTAGTAATTTTGAAAATGATCATGAAAATTTTATGTTTTATGATAAATGAAAAAAATATTAGAATTAAATCTAGTGATTAATTTCTTGTATGGTATAAACAATTATGTGTATTGTGATGATTTTATATTGCTTTTTGAGTTTTGTTGGATGGCTTTCATATGAAAAATTTGAGCATACTTATATAAAATCAATTACATAAAAATATAAATCAAATCTTTTATCTAAAGAAACAATGATGTGTATTATATTGATTTCCATATTGATTTCCGACTTTGATTGAAAACACTCAATGAAATCATGCTTGTTGTTTTTAATAAAAGTTTTGGTACAATGCTTGATGACTTTAGATTTTGAAGTTATATATGATGGCTTTTGTATGGAAGGCTTGATGATTTATGTGATGAATATTGTCCTTGGTTTTCGATTTTAAACATGATGCATGGTTTTGATATAAGAAAAAATATTTGGCCATGCTAATATAAAGTCAATCATACAAATTGAAACTAAAGAAGATTAGATACCTTTAAGAATCATTCAACATTATGTTCAATGAAGCCATAATTAATGTCTTAATGAAAATGTTAAGAATTTGATATCATGCTTAATGAGTTTATATTTCGAAATTATGCATGATGATTTTTATGATTTATGGCTTGTTGATCCTTGTCGTGATGAAATTTAATTTTTTGGTTTTAAAACGATGATGAATGTTTTTATTTAGCAAAGGCATGCTTGCATGAAATAAAATGGGAATACATTTCTTGAAAATTTCTCAATTCCTATATTATGAATTTTTGAACCATGTAATTGATTTTGATTTTTCATTAATGAATCCATGTATATTATGCTTTTGTGAATCTCATGGATTATGAATATGATTTAAATTTAATGGATTTTATCGAAATCATGATCTTGATTTCTCATGATTTATAACTTGAAAATTCTTTTTATAAATCAAGATTGTCTACTATGATTCTTTCTTTTCACCATTTGAGTTATCCGAAAAGAATCATAATATGTCTGTTGATATTCATAATTTATCTTCATGATTTGTATATCTCATCACCAAAAATCTCTTGATATATATTTTTTTGATGATATGAAATTATGCCTGAAATACTCATGAATTTATGTTAACGCAAACAAATGAGAAGTTATGATCATGCATAATAGGATGTAATATAATTTGACATTTATATACCATCATGATTTGAAATGCTATGATTTGTTGTCAAAATAATGTATCATAAATGCTTGAATATCATGTATGCTGTGCCCATAGTGATTAATTTATTTGTGTCATGCATGAAGTAAGGATACAAATGTAAGGTTTTAAAATTGTGCATGTTTTAATTTGAAAATATAATGATACACAAATAAGATTGATACTTTACCTTTGTCATGATTTGAAAATTACTGTAAAGGGAAAAGAATTATAAAATTATATTCTTCCCTTCTTTTTGACAATGACAAAGGGGGAAATAACTAGCTTGCTAGCTAGCTTGCATAAGTCAAGAAGATGCAAAAACTTGCTTGCACATCTAAAGAGAAGATGCAAACATACTTCATGTAGCTTGCTTCATGTAAAACATTGTATCTTGCTAGCTTGTTATCTTGCATTATTTTTCAAAAATTTGCTTGCCTTCATACTTCAAAGAGAAGTAACACTTGCCAAATTGCTAGCTTGCATATTGTAAAATAATGTAAAATTTTGCTAGCTTGCACTTTGTAAAGGAAACAAAAATGAACTTCTCAAAAGAGAAGAAAGAGCTTGCTATCTTGAACATCACTAGCTTGCCTATCTCAAGAAGCAAAAATTGTAACTTGCACATTGCAAAAGGAAGCAAAAATAGCTAGCTTGCATGTTCGAAAATTTGAAAAATTTTTGCTAGTTTGCATGATGATAAAACTGGAGATTTATGATGTAATGCATTGAACTTGTATCTCAAACAAATGAAAGTTACACTTCTCCTTTTTGTTGATGATAAAGGGGGAGAAATATTTTGATGTTACGCATGACTTTAATCATGATATGTTTGCTTGGATTTTTGAATCCAAGAGTTCTATCAATATGACATATTGATAGGGGGAGTTTGTTTAAACTTTGGGAGTTAAGGTTAACTCCGTAATCAATTGATTATTATCATCAATAAGGGGGAGATTGTTAAATCTCGGATTTTGATGATGAAACCAGTTAATAAGTGTTTATGATTTAATCTGTGTTTTGAGTGACGCAGGATGCTTTGATCAAGATGAGACAATTAAAGCAGGAAGAATCATATTGGGCCGGGGGAAAACATGTCAAAAGATTGGACGTCGAGCCGGTGGATCGGTCGACGTATCGACAGAAGGCTTCAGGCTATCGATTCGGACATCGGGCTAAGAAGAGTAGATATTGTGCCAATGATATCGGAGTTGCAAAGTCAACTGGCCGATTAGGCAATAGGCCATAAGAGACGATGATACGTCGAAGAATCAGACGAAGCGTCGAGGGACCAATGACATGCCAGACAACATGATTAATGCTTAGTATTAATTATCTAGATCGAAGTGTATTTTTACATGTGTAGGATTAACTACGATAGCAAGAAATAAAGCAAAATGAAGTCTGGAGTCAAGGACGTGATTTTGTTGGGAGTTCGAGAGTTCATCAGAAGTCCAGACGTTCGTCGGAAGTTCTGCAGGAACCAGCCAAGAAGTCTAGGAGCTTGCTAAAGAAGCTCATCGGAACTTACCAAGAAGATCATCGTGAAGTCTAGGAGCTTGCCGGGAGTCCGCTGGAACATTGCCAAGAGATCATCGAAAGATCGTTGGAAGATCGTCGGAAGCTCGCTGGAAGAAAATAGACTTACAGACTTATTTAGTTTAGAATATGTCTTAGGAATAGTAGTTAACACGTAATTGAGTTTGGATTTGGGCCAACCCAATTAGGGGCTAGTTTGGCCCATGTAAGGACTATGTTGGGCCCAATTAAAGGCCCAAACAATGACCCAAGAAGTAGCACCATCGTGGCACAGTCTTCGATACTGTATCAAGCGGTGGTACCGCTAGTCTAGGCGGTGGTATCGCCTAGTGCAGTGTTAGTGTCTGACACTGGCGGTGGTACTACCCGGACCCAAGAAACCTGGGATGAGATATTTTTAGGCTCCAAGTTTGAATCAACTTGAGGCTTATAAATACCCATCTCATCCCTAGTTAAAGCACACAAGTATTAAGAGTAAAAAGGAAAGAAGCTCTACTGTAATCTTGTGTGAAACTTCTCTCAAAGTTCTAAGGGTTAGAATAGTTTGAGAGAGGAATAAATGGGGGTGTAAGGGTTATCTCCTAAATCTGGTAAAAGGAGAAAAAGTTGTAAGAAGGAGGTTGATCTTCGCCTATAAAGGATGATCGATGTGGATGTCGGTGGTCTCGACGAAAGAGGAATCGGTGGAGTGGATGTAGGACACGACGACCGAACCACTATAAAATCGGCATGTTCTTCTCTGGTTTGCATTTCTATATTTGAGCAATTTACTTTACTGCCAACTACCTTCCTTGTTTTACATCCACTATGCATCTTCCATACGCTTTCAAGCTATCTTTACGAAAATGCCTTCAAGTTAACCTCTCTCCGAAACGGTTTTCGTCGAAATCAGTTTTTATCGTTCGAAGGTTTTTTGAACCGATAAAAGTTTTTTGCTCCACTAATTCACCCCCCCCTCTTAGTGCCGACTCTATTCCTACATATGCTATATTTTGATATATTGCTAGTCATATGTGCCCTATAAGCCAATCACGTGAGTGATGGCATGTGTGACTTGACATGCAGTTTTTTTGCTTATTATATTTTGATATTTATCACTTTATATTGCTTGTTGTATATATGCATATATATTGTGATGTCCTTAGATCTATGCAATGGGAATCGGATTGTGATGAGATCACGATAATGAGACCGATTCACCTTTAAACATAAATCCTAAATAATCCTGGTCATAGATTACTCGAGAAAGACATCGAGATAACCGGACAGACTGGTATGCTGGATACCCGTCCATATAATAGATGCAACTGGTCTCATAGCTGATTGTGTGGGGACACTAGAGAAATAGTACAGGTGCTCATTAGAGAATGAGTTCATTGATTGATCCACTTATGGAATGCTAAATGATTGATGATGCCTTATTGTCAAACAGCGATTCCATAGTCCCAATGGTGTATCTGGTCTGTAGACTTGAGACACCAAGGATGTCATGTATAAGTGCTCTATTCTTTATATCGGCCATATAGGTTTGGATGTCCCAGATCTAGCACAACCGGTCATCGGGAGTGGTAGCAAACTATACGAGGACTATTGAGTGTCGATAGAGGATCATCCACTCTCGGTGTCATGAGAGGAATGTCTCATGTGTTCTTGCTTAGAAAAATCCTTGGCCAGGGTCATTCGAATTGAGAGAGAGAGAGAGAGTTCTCCGAGAGAATCCGATTAGAGTGAGACTCAAGTAGAAACCATATAGGTATGATAGTACCATACCCAACATACGATCTCTGAGATATTAGATGAATGAGGGACTATAGGTATATGGTAACTAAGGATAGATAGGTCTAATAGATTGGATTTCCCTATATTGTCTGGGAACTACGACTTAGTGGCTTAGTATGTTCATAGTCGATGAGTCGAGAGAATTATTATAGAGATAATAATTCACTAAGCCAGAAGGAGTTCTAACAGGTATGACTCATGACCAACTTGATATTGGGCCTAGAGGGTCACACATATATGATAGGCATTGTGATGAGTAGAGGTTCGGATATGAGATATCCACCGGAGCTCCTATCTTATTGAATATCCAATAAGCCCCTAAATTATTGGATCCTTTGGATGAGATCTAATAAGCACCCATGAGAGATTATTTGATAGATATCTACTAATCTAAGAGGCTTGGGTAGTTGCATGGAGATCCAATACCCAATAGGACAAGATCCATTAGGGTTTAGTTGATAGGGGGCCTCTATAAAAAGGAGGGAATCGATGGTTCATAGGCTAGAGCCTTTTGCTTGTCCCTCTTATTCTCCTCCCCCTCTCCACTTCAGAGTAGGCCTGGAGTTTTGAGGAGTGTTGTCGCAATCCTACTATGTGGATCACCGTAGAGAGGAGGCGCTTGACCTCCTTCACCCTTTCTTGGAGATATGCAGGGATTCAAGAATATACAATCTCCTTAGGTAACACAATCTATCTCACACGTCATCTTCGATTTTGTGGATTTTTGCATACCAATCTTCATGGATTTTCTATTTCGCGACATAGCCCACATGTAGAGACGCCACAGGGCAGTGGCGCCTATGGTCGTTGTGTCCACATGCAGCAGCGTTAGGGGGCGGCGGTGCCTACGGCCGCTGCGCCCGAGGGGTGTGGCGCCACGGGGCAGCAACGCCTACGACCGATGCACCTATAGGGTGAGGCACCATAGGGCAGTTGTGCCTGCGACCGCTGTGCCCACGGGTAGAACCTCCCCCCCCCCCCCCCCACCCCCAGGGCCAGTCGTCTGGTGGGCAACACCACCTGCGGGCACTACCCTACAGGCAAAACTGCCCTTAGAGACGGCGGCACCCGTAGGGGTGCCCGCTCCCGGGCAGGGGTGGCACCCCATGCCACACAGGCTACCACCGGCAGGGTGGTGGTGACTGTAGCAAGCAGGAAGAAGAGGGGATTAGGGTTTTATAAGCAAAAGATAATTTTATCCCTCAGAATTTTAGAAATTCTAGATTTTATCCTTTATCCAAATTATGAAAATGCCCCTTAGAATTTAGAAATTCCCTACATGTCTTCGATTTCAAAAAAATATTAATTGATTAAAAATTTTAATTTATTATTATTTTTATTATTATCTAGTAGTCCTACATTATGATGATGTGTACATGTGATGAATGATATGTGGACGGATGATCATGGACCGTGTGATGTGTGTACTTGTGATTATTATTATTGGGGCTTACGAGACTCTATTTTATTTCTCGTTTATTATCGGGCATGCAAGCCTATGATTAAGTTGTAATCATATGAGGAGGTGTAGCGAGAGCGTGGCTGCGATAGTAGGACCCACGAAACGAACGATCACGATGTATGAAGATGCATCGAGATATCGACGAAACCAACGAGGACGAGATGGATGATCATAGGGCATGGAGATGTACCACTACACACATAGATCTTGATGTGAGTGATTAGGTCCACTGGCTTAGGCCTGATCATATTAAGCTATGGTCCATGATCATCTAGTGTAATTACTCATGTGATGTGTGATTGTTTATATATATATATATATATATATATATATATATTTGCATGTGATGTAGATATATATTAAATGTGTATATGTGTGACATGTCATATTAGGAGCCCAATATTAAGTTGGTAAACGTGAGACAATTAGATTAACTCACATGGACTTCTATCATTATAGGTAGGGACCGATTCTTGGTGCAGGTTGAGTTAGTCGAGTCCCTCGAGGCTCACCTATATCACGATTCGTTATCTTGCCTACGATATAGAGATGTCACTGGTAACCTGAGGTCATGGTGTGCTTAGTCAAGTCCCTCGAGGGTATATCATCGAATTAGACTCATCTTATAATGATGGTGTTGACTTAATTGAACATCATAGTTGGTCGAGTCCCTCGAGACCATGGTGATTTGGAGGCCGAACAGGACGGGAATCACAAGGAGTTGTGATCAGCAAGAGTTGCCTACCTTTCGGGCTTAGTGTGATTGGTCGAGTCCCTTGAGGTTACACTAAGATGTTGATTGGATCCTAATCCCTACTAGAAATCTACCGAAGACTTTCGTTTCATATACTTAGGGTGTCACAATAACTTGTGTGGATCTTGCGCTTCAGTTTCTTCCAGATTTATTTTTATAGTTCATAATGAATTTTAATATAAACAAGCTTGAGGTGGCTCTCCCGAATCTCTTTAATATGTTGAGAGAGCCAAAGAGCACTATCAAGAAAGAGAAGTCAGTTCTCTACACTAGTGAGATAAAAAAGAAAAGGAAAGTAAAAAAGTCCCTTAAAAAGGGCAAGGGCAAGGGCAGACTAGGTAAAGCAAAGGTTGCTAAGAAAGACCCAACAAAGGACAAAGGCTAGTGCTTTCAATATGGAAAAGATGGGCACTAGAAGAGAAACTACAAAAAGTACCTTGCAGAGGGGGCAAAATAGAAGCTTGGAGAAGCTTTAAGAATATTAATGATCAGTCTCCATTTGTCAGACTCTTATGATAACTTGTGGGTATTAGATACCGGTAGTGCTTATCATATTTGTAATTCATTGTAGATTCTAGTAAAGCCGAGGAGATTAGCGAGAGAAATATTATATAATAATTTTTTAATGCTAGACACTACTCTACATATCATGAATGTAGCTGTGTCTAGGAGGAAATAAGATGAGGTAAACAGTGTATACTTGTGGCATTGTAGGCTAGGTCACATCCATGAGGGAAAGATTCAAAAGTTACAAAATGATGTATATTTAGTGTTGAATCTCGTATTTTGATGATGAAACCACTTGATATATGTTTATGTTTTAATCTGCGTTTTGAGTGACGCAGGATGCTTCGATCAGGTGAGATAATTAAAGTAGGAAAAATCATGTTGTGCCGGAGGAACATGTCAGAAGATTGGACATCGGGCCAATGGATCGGTCGACGTATCGACAGAAGGCTTCGGGTTGTGGACTCGGGCATCAAGCCAAGAAGAGCGGGTATTGCGCCAAGGATATCGGAGTTGCGGAGTCAACTGGCCGATTGGACAATAGGCCGCAAGAGAGGATGATGCGTCGAAGAATCGGACGAAGCGTCGAGGGACCAATGACATGCCGGACAACTTGGTTAATTGCTTAGGATTAATTGTCTCGATCGAAGTTTTGTTTTACATGTGCAGGATTAACTACGATGGAAGTAATGTTAGGATCAAGAGCACTAAGGAGGGGGGAGGGGGGGGGGGAGTGAATTAGTGCAGTGGAAAACTTTCGACGATTAAAACTACGTTCGTACGTTGAAATCCGATTCCGACATAAAAGTCATTTCGTGCAGATAATAACTTTGAAAGCTTACAGAAACATATTTGAAGTAAAGTAAGGAAGGTAGTTTGCAGTTAAGATATAAATCAGAATGTAAGCGCAAACTGAAATATGATGTTCGTATGATAAAATCAATTTCCGTCTTAACACCGATTCGGAAAATACTTAACTAAGAAACACATTTGTAAATGAGCAGAAGGCAGTAAGCTACTCAGGAGGTTTGCAGTAAAGATAAGATGCTCAAAGTAAATGCAAACTAGAGAAGATGAGAGTTTATAGTGGTTCGGTCAATCGTGACCTACATCCACTCCTCCGATTCCTTTTTCGTCGAGGCCACTAGCATCCACTAACGATCTTCCTTTACTAGGTGAAGATCAATCTCCTTCTTACACCCCTCTTCTCCTTTTACCGCGTTTAGGAGACAACCCTTACAAGCACTCACTCTCCTCTCTTAAACAGAATTCTAACACTTAAGCTAGAGGAGGGAAATTCTAGAGATTGCAACAGCGTTTTCTCTCTTTTAATCTCTCTGTGCTTGTGTGTTTTACCTAGGGATGGGAGGGGTATTTATAGGCTCCAAACCAGTTTGAATTCCAAGCTCAAAACTGTCATCTCCCGGAATTCCAGGGTTTGGCAGTTGCATCGCCTGGCAGAGCTCAGAGACTGAGCCTCTGGGTGGTGCCACCGCTTGTCAGGGGTGGTTGCACCGCTTGGCAGAGCTCGGAGACTAAGCCTTTGGGCGATGCCACCGCTTGACAGGGGTGGTTGCACCGCCCAGTCTCGCTCGGAGACTGAGCCCTAGCGGTGCCACCGCTTGTCAGGGGTGGTTGCACCGCCCAGTCTTGCTCAGAGATTGAGCCCAAGCGGTGCCACCGCCTGCCTGGGGCGGTTGTACCGCCCAGCTTTCTTGGGAGACCCTCTCCTGGGCGGTGCCACTGCCGACCCTGGTGGTGCCACCGCCGAACCTGGCGGTGCCACCGCCTAGTAGGAATTCTGGTCCGAATGGGTTGATCCATTCGACCCAATTTGGGTCTGTCAAGGACCCAATTGCCCCCAGATTAAGTTAATGAGATCACCTCCCATTCCTAACTTAATCTACATGCTAACTACAACAATTCTTAAGACATTTACTACAGCTTGCTCCGGTGCGTCAATCGCTTCTTCCGGCGAGCTTCCGGTTAACTTCCGGCGAACATCCGACGAACCTCCGGCGATGCTCTAACGGACTTCCGGCAAACTCCTAGACTTATGACAATCCACTTGGTGAGTTCCGACGAGTTTGATGCACAGGAGCAAGTTGTAGTAAATGTCCTAAGAAATGTCGTAGTTAGCATGTAGATTAAGTTAGGAATGAGAGGTGATCCCATTAACTTAATCTGGGGGCAATTGGGCCCTTGACAGACCCAAATTGGGCCGAATGGATCAACTCATTCGGACCAGAATTCCTGCCAGGCGGTGGCACCGCCAGGGTCAGTGGTTGGACCGCCTAAGAGATAGTCTCCTAGGAAAGCAGGGCGGTGCAACCGCCCAGGTCAAACGGTGGCACCGCTTGGGCTCTGCGAGATTAGGCGGTGCAACCGCCCCTGACAGGCGATAGAATCGCCTGAGCTCGGTCTCTGAGCTCTGCTAGGTAGTGCAAACGCCCCTGTCAAGTGGTGACACCGCCCAAAGGCTCAATCTCCGAGCTGCTAAGCGGTTGTACCACCCCAGTCAGGAGGTGGTACCGCCAGGATCCCGAAAATCCAGGAAAAGATATTTTTGAGCTCCAAATTCAAACTAGTTTGGGGCCTATATATACCCCTCCCTTTCATGCATGAAATGGCATCGAAAATCAAATCTTACTCTGTGATTTTTAGAGCTCAAAAGTGTTGTAAAAGCTAGAAGTTCTCCTCCCTCTTTTTCCAAGTTTTAATCCTTTAAGAGAGGAGAGATAAGTTTGTAAGGGTTGTCTCCTAAGCCCGTCAAAAGGAGTGAAACTGTAAAAGGATGGTTGGCCTTCGTCTATTGAAGGAAGGCCTCCAGTGGACGTTCGTGACCTCGTTGGTGGAGGAAGCCAAAAGTGGATTAGGTCAAGATTGACCGAACCACTCTAAATCTCAGTTTGCATTTAGTTTGAGCATCTTATCTTTACTACAAACCTCCTCAATAGCTTACTGCCTTCTGCTCATTTACAAACGTGTTTCATAGTTAAGTATTTTCCAAATCGGTGTTAAGACAGAAATTGGTTTTATCGTATGAACATCATATTTCAGTTTACGCTTACATTCTGAGTTCTATCTTAACTGCAAACTGCCTTCCTTACTTTACTTCAAATACATTTCCATAAGCTTTCAAAGATATTATTTGCACGAAATGACTTTTCATCGGAATCAGATTTCAACGTAGGAACGCAGTTTTAATCGTCAAAAGTTTTCCGTTGCACTAATTCACCCCCCCCCCCCCCCCCCCCTCTTAGTGCTCTTGATCCTAATATTTAATTCCATTGAACTATGAGTCATATGCAACTTCTGAGCCTTGCCTTCGTTGAAAACTAACCAACTCTCCATTTAGTAAAACTGGAGAGAGAGCCACTAAGCTACTAGAACTCATACATAGTGACATATGTAGACCAATATCAACTCATGCCATTGGTGATTACTCCTACTTCATTACCTTTACTGATGATTTCTCAAGGTATGAACATGTGTACTTAATGAACTATAAGTTCGAGGCCTTTGAGAAATTTAGAGAGTATAAGAATGAAGTGGAGAACCAGACTAGAATGAGTATCAAGACTCTTCGATCAGATCGAAGAGGTGAGTACTTAAGTACAGAGTTTACCCAGTTCCTCAAGGACCATGGGATTCTATCCCAATGGACACCTCCTTATACACCTCAGCTCAATGGTGTATTTGAAAGGAGGAATCATACGTTGTTAGATATGGTACGATCCATGATGAGTTTTGCTAACCTACCCATCTCATTCTAGGGATATGCCCTGGAGACCACAGCTTACCTTCTGAACAGAGTTCCAACTAAGTTGGTAGTGTCTATACCATATGATATATGGAAAGGGAAGAAGCCTGATCTTAAGGTTGTTAAGATTTGGGGCTGCCCTGCCCACGTTAAAAGACACAACCCCGATAAATTGGAATCGAGGATGGAGCGGTGCAAGTTCGTAAGATACCCCAAGGAAACTTGTGGGTATTATTTCTATCATCCCAAGGACCAAAAGGTCTTTGTAGCTAAGAGAGCGATGTTCCTTGAGAAGGAACACATTCTTGTCGAAGATAGTAGGAGCATGATAGAGTTGAGCGAGATTGGAGAACCTAGCTCAAGCACCACTCCATAGCCCAAGTCTGTTCAGGTACCTAACACACAAGTTCCAACCTTACGTAGGTCCAGTAGAGTATCCTATCCTTCTAAGAGATATGTGGGACATATTGGAGGAGAGGATATTGAGGATATTGATCCTCAGACCTACGAGGAGATTATTATGAGTATAGACTCCGGGAAGTGATAAGAAGCCATGAATTCTGAGATAGATTCCATGTACTCCAACAAGGTTTGGAACTTAGTTGATGCACCCGAGGGTATTGTACCCATCGGTTGTAAGTGGATCTTTAAGGAGAAGATCGGAGTAGATGGAAAGGTAGAGACCTATAAAGCAAGGCTAGTGGCTAAGGGGTATCGTTAAAGGCAAAGTGTTGACTATGACGAAACCTTCTCACTTATAGATATGCTAAAATCCATCGAATTCTATTGGCTATTGCAACACACTATGATTATGAGATCTGACAAATAGACATGAAATCCACATTCCTCAATGGCAACCTCGAGGAGGAGGTGTATATGATATAGCCTGAGGGATTCGTGTCCAAGGATTGCCCAAATAAGGTGTGTAGGTTGCTTAGATCTATTTATGGACTAAAACAAACTTTCTGAAGTTGGAATATAAGATTTGATGAGGCAATCATATCTTATGACTTCGTTAAGAATGAAGATGAGCCTTGTGTGTACATGAAGATAAGTGAGAGCACTATCACCTTCTTGGTGTTATATGTGGATGATATTCTGATCATTGGGAATGATGTAGGAATGCTATCCACAGTAAAGGCTTGGTTATCTAGACAATTCTCTATGAAGGACGTGGGGGAAGCATCCTATATCTTAAGGATTCAGATCTGTAAAGATTGATCTAATAGGATGCTTAGCTTATCCCAGTCCAGGTACATGGACACCATTGTCAAAAGTTTTGGCATGAAAAATTTCAAGAGAGGTCTCGTATTGATGAGACATGAGATATCGCTTTCGAGGAGTATGTCCCCAAAGACTCCCGAAGAAAGGAAGAATATGGATAAGATACCCTATGCCTTAGTAATAAGATCTATAATGTATGTCATGCTATGTACCAATCCTGATATAGCGCATACTTTGAGTGTCACTAGTAGGTATGAGGCAGATCTAGGCTTGGGCCACTAGAGAGCAATAAAGTGTATCCTTAAGCACTTGAGATGGATTAAAGGTCTTTTACTGGTATATGGAGGTAGTAGCATCAGGGTTGAAAGCTACACTGACTCGAGTTTCTAATCCGATGTTGATGATAGCAAGTCAAATTTAGGGTATGTATATACATTGAATGGAGGAGCAGTATACTGGAAGAGTTCTGTCATGCCCCCCGAATTTAATTCTCAGTTAGGAGATGTGAACCTAACTCAAGATTGATAATATTATAATTCAACAAACAATCCAGGATCCAATCACACATTTGATGTCACTAAGAAAAACATTCAAGTCATTCATCTCTACAATCCACAATTCACAAAACCTGTGCAGTTTATAATCATACATCATGTCACTAGAAGATTCTTAAAATCCAAAAGCAACTTAATTAAACCACAACTATATCATAAATTCATAAGCGCGGCAATTAATGCAATCACACAACCAACATGTACTACATGTTTATATCAGTACACAGTTTAGACTTAACATTTCCAAAATCCTGACGTAAGAGGTACTTTTCAAATATTTACAAGATACATCAATCTAGATTTGTCATTGATATTTCATTACTCCCAAAAAGAACTTATACAACATCAACCTATCAAGTACAAAATATTTGCCCCAAAATCTTCTAGTCTTCCACTGCCTCAACCCAATTTACACATTTTAGTGAGCAATAAGCTACCCTGAAAAATTTATATAGCAACGGGGTGAGCATATAAAGCTCAGCAAATGACTAACATATCCATAGCAAAGAGGACATTTTTCAAACAAATGAGGTATCAAAATACAAAGCAGAGATACAAGATGAAACAGTAGCATGTTTTGTTTGAATGCAGAATTATAATATCATATCGTTCGAAGCACGTTTTATTCATACAATCGAGGAAAGGTAATTGGAGCATATCATTGGCATAAGGAGCATATCGATGACATATGGTAGCTTTCAAGGTATAACAAAGACTTATAACATTTCGGAAATATATCAAAGAACAAAACATGAATAGAAGCTCAATGTCACATAACGATGCATTCATTTCATTCTTATCCAAAGCATGCATAGAAACATAGCTAAAGCTTTGGATATCATATCAAACACATAGAAAGTGAAGTGGGATCATAACATAATATGGTCCATCTATTTCTGAATGACCAACAAACATAAGTCTCCCACGTCTGGGAGCTCCATCCACCCACGTCTGAGTGAAGTCATAGGGGGCCGGCAGAGCATCGCGGGCTCTAAGCATAACTCCCTTTACTATTTCTGGCAAAGGTTCACATTTATCCCACAAACACCGGAGTACAAAGGGACAGTATGAATAATGAAATTAGCATATATTGGAAGCACATGCGGAACAACGAAATGTACATATGCCTTTCGAGTCAATACGATACAAAAATAATCTTTCACAATATATTCAGATTTGAAAGGAAACAAAAGCAAGAGCATACAAGGATTTCAAGAAACCATATATAGCTCAATTGAAATAAGAAAGTTAGATAATTTCAATGTCCAAAGAAATGAAACTGGAAGAGGCACATATCGAAAGCAAATGCGGAACAATGGGATGCATGTGCCGAATCATTACGATGCAAACATGATCTTTAGATGATAGCTGCAGATGTACAAATAAATAAAGGACAAAAGTATACAGGAATTTAAGGTAATAATGTAAAGCTTAAATGAAGTAAGAGTTTTTGCCAAAATCGATTTCCAAAGAGAAGAAACAAGGAATGCCGAAATTGACCAAAGCTCGATTCTGGCAGAATTTGATAGGAACATTGTATGAACTATTTGGATAACCAATTATGCTCCAGTTTATACAAAATAGGTGTCATTAGAAAGATTTGTCAATCTAGTTTTAGGCAAATTAAGTTTAACAAGAATTGGAATTTACAACAGGGAGTTACAGATAATTTCGTAGCGAAAGGTCTGAAAATATTAGCTCTATTTTACTGAATCCATAGGGTCGATGAAAGTAGATGTTTCAGTTAGCAATTGTACTCCAAAAATTTCAAATCAGGTATATACAGAAAGCATTTTGAGTCTAGCTTCGAATAAATCATACTTTGTATAAATCTGATTTCACAGCAGAAAGTTATAAGTAGTTAAGCAACAAGAGGTCAGAAATTTCAGTCCCTGTTTTGTAGAATCTGTAGGGTTACTTTAAACAGAATTATTAGTAGGCATTTAAACTCCAAATCATTCGATCTTAGTATCAAAATAAATATTTTTTTGTCTACTTTCAAATGGAATAGGTCTTGTCTAAAGCAGAGTTTATTACAAAATGTTATGACCGAAACATTGCATAGAGGTCAGATTACTGAAAAATTACAGATTCATAGCTTTATATCAAAACGAAAGAAGGTCTGGTTCTCAGTTGAAATCTTTCAAATTTTGCAGAATAAAAATGGAAACAGAGATTAAGGTTACTGTGGGATGGGGTTAGAACACTTGCCTTAAAATTATTTGAATCCCAAATGTGAGAAAATCGATGAAAAACCTCAAGCTCCTCTTCTTCTTCCTCTTCTTCTTCTCTCAAACTCACGTTGGCTACAACTCTTCAGGTTTGTTTTCTTTAACCTTTCATCTAATTATTTAGGTTTTGGTTAATGCAAAAGTTGCAAGGTGTCATGCATGCATGAAAGGGGCTAGGTGTCATCTTTAGAGCAAAGATAAGTGGCATCAACCTTAGGTTAGCTAGTGACACATGTCCACTATATTTTTTTTCTTTTTCTTTTAACTTAAATCTGAATCTTTCATAAATTATATCAAACTTCTAATATTTACTCTTAGGTCCCTAGCCATAAACTTTTAATATAATATCATTGAATATAAAATAATTATTAAATAATCCTTATTTTTTACAAACAAATCTTTTACTAAATTTTTAAAAATGGGGGATGTTACAAGTTCCAAGCAAGATACTACTATTGACTCGACTACAAAGGTAGAGTACATTGCTGTAACAAAGGCAGTAAAGAAGGGAGTTTGGATGAAGAAGTTCATCATAGATCTAGGAGTCGTGCTAGGTAGCAAGGAGTCGATTCCCATATATTACAATAATAATAGGGCGATTTCTTAACTGAGGGAACTCAGGTATCATCATATATGTTCTAAGGAGATTCCAGCTTATTAGAGAGATCGGGACCCGAGGAGATGTAGTAGTGGAAAGAGTTCTATCTGAAGATAACATTGCAAATCCACTAACAAAGCCATTGTCTCATATTGTCTTTGAGCGTCACATGGGTCTCATGGGGATTAGACACATAGGTGATTGGCTTTAGGTTAAGTAGGAGATTGCTAGTCATATGTGCCCTACAAACCAATCACGTGAGTGATGGCACGTGTGACTTGACACGCAGTTTTTTTGCTTATTATATTTTGATATTTATCACTTTATATTGCATGTTGCATATATGTATATATATATTGTATTGTCCTTGGATCTATGCAATGTGAATTGGATCGTGATGAGATCATGATAATGAGACCGATTCGCCTTTAAACATATATCTTAAATAATTCCGGTCATAGGTTACTCGAGAGGGGCATCAAGATAGCCAGACAGACTAGTGTGCTGTATACCTATCCATATGACGGATGCAACTGGTCTCATAGCTACTCATGTGGGGACACTAGGGATACAATATAGGTGCTCATTGGAGAATGAGTTCATTGATTGATCCACTTATGGAATACTGAATGGTTGATGATGCCTTATTGTCAGATAGCGATTCCGTAGCCTTAGTGGTGTATCTGGTCCTTAGACTTAAGACACTAAGGATGTCCTATATAAGTACTCCACTCTTTGATACTAGACTTATAGGTTTGGATGTCCCAAATCTAGCACAACTAGTTATCGGGAGTGGTAGCCAACCATACGAGAACTATTGAGTGTCGATAGAGGATCATCCGCTCTTGATGTCATAAGAGGAGTCTCTCATATGTTCTTGCTCAAACAAATCCATGGCTAGGGTCATTCGGATTGAGAGAGAAAGAATTCTCTAGGAGAATCCGATTAGAACAAGACTCGAGTAGAAATCGTATAGGTCTGATAGCACCATACCTAGTATATGGATTCTAGGATATTAGATGGATGAGGGACTATAGGTACATGGTAATTGAGGACAAATAGGTCCAATGGATTAGATTCCCCTGTAACGTCTAGGGACTATGACGTAGTGGCTTAGTACGTCCACAATCGATGAGTCGAGTGAATTATTATGGAAATAATAATTCACTCAGCCAAAAGGAGTTCTGACAGGTATGACTCACTGTCAGCTCGATATTGGGCCTAGAGGGTCACACACATATAATAGGCATTGCAATGAGTAGAGGTTCGGATATGAGATATCCTTCGGAGCCCCTATCTTATTAGATATTCAATAAGCCCATGAATTATTGGATCCTTTCGATGAGATCCAATAAGCACCCATGAGAGATTATTGGATAGATATCCACTAATCTAAAAGGCTTGGGTAGTTTAGATGGAGATCCAATACCCAATAGGGCAAGATGTATTAGGGTTAAGTTGATAGGGGGCCTCTATAAATAGGAGAAAATTAGTGGTTCATAGGCTAGAGCGTTTTACTTGCCTCTCTTATTCTTCTCCCCCTCTCCATCTTAGAGCAAGCTTGGAGTTTTAAAGAGCATCGTCGCAACCCTACTGTGCAGACCATTGCTAGAGAGGAGGGCGTTTGACCTCCTTCACCCTCAACTAGAGATATATAGAGATTCAGGGATATACGATCTCCCTAGGTAACTCAATCTATCTCACACGTGATTTTCTGTTTCACGAATCTTCGCACGACGACGAACATATCTTTGGGATTAGGGATTTTGTTTTCTATTCTTCTGCTACACATATGATGTCACTTCCAAGATTTCCCAACATATGTTTCAAGTATTTGCGATGTATTTGACAATTCCAATTATATTTCAAATATTTGCAAAGAATTTATGATAAGATATATTTTACACATTTATTTCAAACATTTATAATACCAATTTGTCATCAATTTTCCAAATTTTCTCCTCCTTTGACATCAACAAAGAGGAGAACATTCAACAAAGTAAGTGTTTAAAAAGAACTATTCAAGTAAGTTAAACACCAATTTATCCAAGTTAGCAAAAATGAGAAGTTAAGCAAAAACTTTGCATGATAACTTCTTTTGGATAAGCTAACATTTTTACTTTAGATACAGAAAATCTTTTAGTTCTTCTTGAGATGTGGAAGTTTCTTTCTTCCTTTGTCATAAAAAATAAGAAGAAGAGGAAGAAGAGTTAGGAAGGAATTCATCAAGAACCAAATTAATGAAAGGATTTGAACCAAGTCAAATGAAAATAAATGAGTTTCATTGAATTAAGTTTCTAGTTCAACAAGGAGAAGGAATTCATGAAAAAGATCAAGATATCCATACGAAATCAAATCCCCATTCTTGCAAGTGATCATTACATCCATAAAAATTCTTCTTGCATGAGAAAAGTAAGGAAGAATTCTTGGGAAAGGAGCATCATATGAAGAAAAAATTCACGAATAAAACTTTATAAATCAAATCTGTTTTTCATTAAAAATTCACAAGAGTGAAATCTGTGAGAGATATATTTGTCAATAAATTCCATGAGTGCAGGGACTAAGTGTATCAAAAATCATTAAGAGATGGAGCAAGCATATGAAATAAATTTGATATTAAGTAAATTTATGTTCTGGATTTCATGAAAGCTTTAAAAAATCGAGAAAGTCTGGAAAAGATATACAATAAACTCATGCATTCGGACAATTTAACATTCCTAACTCTCTTCTAATAAAATCAAATTATTCTTCATTTAAAGGTTTTATAAAGATATTAACTAATTGATATTTCATATCAATAAATTCTATAGATATGTCATGGTTATTAATATGATCTCTTATGAAATGATGCCTAATGTCAATATGTTTAGTTCTAGAGTGTTAAATAGGATTTTTTGTTAAACATATTGCACTAGTGTTATCACATTTTATGGGAATATTCTTAACATGAATCTTATAATCTTCTAATATATTTTTCATCCATATAACTTATGCATAGCATGCACCAACTATTATATACTCTACTTCGGTTGTAGATAATACAATCGAGTTTTATTTCTTGGAAGACCAAGAAACAAGTGCATGACCTAAGAATTGAAATATTCCGGATGTGCTTTTTCTATATTCTCAACATCCAGCAAAATCTACATCAGCATAAGTAATTAATTCAAAGTTTTTAGATTTTGGATACCACAATCCTAAATTAGGGGTTCCTTTTAGATATCTAAGAATTCTTTTAATTACTTTAAGATGAGATAGCTTAGGATTAGATTGAAATCTAGCACACAGTCCTACGCTAAACATGATGTCCGATCTAGTTATGGTGAGGTATAGTAAACTACCTATCATATCCCTATAAGTTTTTTGATCACAGCTTTCTCCTCTTTCATCCATGTCTAACTTAGTGGAGGACTCATAGGAGTATTGATAGCTTTTGAATCATCCATATTAAACCATTTTAGTAATTCTAATGCATATTTGGTTTGACTAAGAAAAATACCATCACTAAGTTGTTTGATTTATAAGTCTAAAAAGAAAGTTAGTTCACCCATTAAACTCTTGACTCATACTTTTAGCAAATGATTCATATAAGTATTCATTTATAGAACCAAAAATAATATCATCAACATAAATTTAAATAACAAGAAAGTCATTTTTAAAATTTTTAATAAACAATGTAGTATCAACCTTGCTTTTAGAGAAATTATTTTAGATAAGAAAGGAGCTAAGTCTTTCATACTAAGCCCTCGGGGCTTTTTTAATCCATAAAGAGCTTTAGTTAACTTAAACACATGATTAGGAAAAAAGAGTTCTAAAATCTGGGTGATTGTTCAACATATACTTCTTCGAAAATAAAGTCATTTAAGAAAGTACTTTTAACATCTATTTGAAATAATTTAAAATTATTACTATTAGCATAGGCAAAGAGCATCCTTATAGCTTATAATCTTGCCATAGGAGCAAAGGTTTCTTCGATACCTTCTTCTTGATTGAAACCCTTGGCCACTAATCTAGCCTTGTTTTTAACCACGATTCCAAATTCATCTTGCTTGTTTCTAAAGACTCATTTAGTACCAATAATTAAATGGTCATTTAGCCTCGGAACAAGCTTTCACACATCGTTTCTCTCAAATTAGTTCAACTCTTCTTGCATTGCAATAACCCATAAATTATCTTTCAAGATTTCATCAATGAATTTTGGTTTAATTTGAGAAGGAAAAGTGGCGCTGGCACAAAATTTTTTAAGAAAAGAATGAGTTTGAACCCCTTTTGATGTGTCTCCTATGATTAGCTCCTTAGGATGATCATCTATATATTTTCATTCCTGGGTAAGGATGTTTCGGAAGAAGATGTATCCAAATTGCTAGTTGGAGGAGAGGGTTCAATTAAATTCAAAGCATCAAAATTAAGATCATCATTAAACTTATTTTTCTTATTTTGGAGACTTTATTAAAGACAACATGAATAGACTCTTCTATGACCAAGGTTCTTTTATTAAAGACACGAAAGACTTTTGAAATAGAAGAATGAAAAAAAAAAATACTTTTATCGGATTTTACATTAAACTTTCCTAAGGCATCTTTTTCATTATAAAACATTTACAACCAAAAACTTTAAAGTATGAAACATTGGGTGTTTTGTCATTCCATAATTCATAATGAGTTTTGGAAAGTAATGGTCTTACTAGAATCCTATTCATGACATAGCATGTCGTATTAATAGTTTCAGCCCAAAAATACTTGGGTAGGCTATGTTCCGTCAACTTGGTTCTTACCATTTCGTGTAAATTTCTATTTTTTCTTTCTACTATTCCATTTGTTGAGGATTTCCCGAAGTAGAGAAATTGTGGTTGTATCCATTAGATTCACAAAAATTTTAGAAATCACGGTTTTGAAATTTGCCACTATGATCACTCTAAATTGATGAAATCATAAAGCCTTTTTCATTCTGAGCAAGTTTACAAAACTTAGAAAAATACCTAAAGTAATCACTTTTGTGTGCCAAGAAATATATCCAAGTGTATCTACTATAATCGTCCACAATTACAAAGGCGTATTTGCTACCTCCTAAGCTTGATGTATCAATTAGTCCAAACAAATCCATATGGATCAATTGGAATGGACTAGAGATGCTTATTTGATTCTTAGGTTTGAAACTACTTTTTATTTGTTTTCTTAGTTGACATGCATCACACACATTATCTTTAACAAACTTAATGTTAGGAATACCTCTTATAAGTTTTTTGGATGAGATTTGAGAGATTAGTTTCACACTAGCATGACCTAATCTCCTATGCCAAAGCCAAGCATTATCATTCAAAACCGAAAAACACATTTCATTATAAAGATCATTAATGTCAATAGTATATACATTATTTTGTTTTAGGGTAATCATAGAGGTGTTTTTGTGTGGTTGTTCAATAATACATGCATTAGATTCAAATCTAATGATGTATCCTTTATCACATAATTGAATAATGCTCAACAGATTATGCTTTAAGACATCAACTAACAACATATCTTTAATCCAAAAGTTGGATTTGTTACATATGGTTCTTTTGCCAATGATTTTACCATTTTGTTGTCTCCAAAGGTGACATACCCTTCATCTAGGCTAGTGAGCTTAGAGAATTTAGATGAATCTCCGGTCATGTGCCTGGAGCATCCACTATCAAGGTACCATCTCTTACTCCTAGCTTGTGATGGTAAATATTTTTACAAAAAAGAGTGAACTTTAGATAACCATTTGACCTTGTGTACCTCGAAAATCGATCTACTCAATTTATCATTTTGCTTAGAGTACTTTATGGTTTTTTTAGGAACCCAAATCAATTTATATAGACTATATCTCTTAAATGGACATTTATAAGTAATATGTCCAAGTTTGCAATAAATGTGGCATTTGATGTAGGGTGATACATGCAAGGTACGACCTTTAACAAAGGTGGTTGGATTTTGGTGAGAGCTACTCACAAATCTAATTCTGCCTCTTGTATGAACGTGACCCTTATGTTGAGAAATCTGGGGGTGACATCACATGCGTGGCGGAAGAACAAGAAAAATAAAATCCCCTATTCCCAAAGAGATGTTCATCGTCGTGGAAAGATTGGTGCGTAAAATCCGCGAAACTTAAAACTGCGTATAGAGTAGATCTTTAGGAGAGGATGAAGGAGGTCAATTATCCTCCTCTCTAGTAGTGATCCACACAGCAGGGCTGCGACAATGCTCCTCAAAACTCCAAGCCTACTCTAAGATGCAGAGGGGGAGGAGAATAGGAGAGGCAAAAAAAGGCTCTAGCCTATGAGGCTCTAAATCCCTCCTATTTATAGAGGCCCCCTATCAAAAACCTAATGGATCCTCCCCTAGTGGGTATTGGATCTACATTCAATTACCCAAGCCTTTTAGATTAGTGGATCTCTATCCAATAATCTCTCATGGGTTCTTATTAGATCTCGTCCATGACATCCAATAATTTAGGGGCTTATTAGATATCCAATAAGATAGGGGCTCCGGCAGATATCTCATATCCGAACCTCTACTCATCGCAATGCTTACCATATGTGTGTGACTCTCTAGGCCCAATATTGAGCTGGCCGTAAGTCATACCTGTTAGAACTCCTCCTAACGTAGTGAATTATTATCTTTGTAATAATTTACTCGACTCATCGACTAAGGATGTACTAGGCCACTACGCCGTAGTCCCCAGACGATATAGGGGAATCCAATCCATTGGACCTGTCTATCCTCAGTTACCGTGTACCTATAGTCCCTCATCCATCTAATATCCAAAGACCATATATTGAGCATGGTGCTATAGGACCCATACGGTTTCTACTCGAGTCTCGCTCTAATCGGATTCTCCCAGAGAACTCTTTCTCTCTCAACCAGAATAATCCTGGCCAGGGATTTGTCTGAGCAAGAACACATGAGATATTTCTCTCATGACGCCGAGAGTGGATGATCCTCTATCGACACTCAATAGCCCTCGTAAGGTCGACTGCCACTCCCAATGACCAGCTATACTAGATATAGGACATCCAAACCTATAAGTCTGGTATCAAAGAGTGGAGCACTCATACAGGATATCCTTGGTGTCTCAAGTCTAAGGACCAAATAAACCACTAGGACTATGGAATCGCTGTCTGACAATAAGGTATCATCAACCATCTAGCATTCCAAAAGCAGATCAATCAGTGAACTCATTCTCCAATGAGCACCTGTACTCTATCCCTAGTGTACCCACACGAGCAGCTATGAGACCAACTGCATCCATCATATGGATGGGTATACAGCACACCAGTCTGTCCGATTATCAAGATGTCCCTCTCAAGTAACCTATGACCGGGATTATTTAGGATCTGTGTTTAAAGGTGAATCAGTCTCATTATTGTGATCTCATCACGATCCGATTCCAATTGCACGGATCCAAGGACATCACAATATGTATATGCATATATGCAATAATCAATATAAAGTGATAAATGCCAAAATATAATAAGCAAAATGATTCTGTGTCAAGTCACACGTGTCATCACTCATATGATTGACTTGCTGGGCACCTATGATGAGTAATCTCCCACTTGACCTAAAGCCAATCACCTATGTGTCTGATCCCCATCAGACCCCTATGATGCTCAAAGACAATCTGAGACAACGGCTTTGTTACTGGATCTGTAATGTTATCTTCGGATAGAACTCTTTCCACTGCTACATCTCCTCAGGTTACGATCTCTCTGATAAAGTAGAACCTCCTCAGAACATGCTTATATTTCTGATGAGACCTGGGTTCTTTCGCTTGAGCAATCACCCCGTTGTTGTTGTAATATAAGGAAATTAGCTTCTCACTGTCCGACATAACTCCCAAATCTGTGATGAACTTCTTCACCCAGACTCCCTCCTTTGCTGCATTTGATGTAGCAACATACTCCGCCTTTGTGGTCGAGTCAGCAGTAGTATCTTGCTTGGAACTCTTCTAGCACACTGCTCCTCCATTCAATGTGTACACATACCCGAATTCGACTTGTTATCATCGACATTAGACTGAAAACTCGAGTCTATGTAGCCTTCAACCTTGAGGCTACTACCTCCATATACTAGTAAAAGATTTTTAGTCCTTCTCAAGTACTTAAGGATGCACTTTACTGCTTTCCAGTGCTCTAAGCCTGGATCCGCTTGATACCTGCTCGTGATACTCAGAGCATGTGCTATATCAAGCATAGTACATAGCATGGCAGACATGATAGACCCTATCACCGAGGCATAAGGTATCATATACATGTTCGCCCTTTCTTTTGGAGTCTTTTGGGACATAATCCTAGAAAGCGATCTCCCATGTCTCATCGGTATGAGACATCTCTTGAAATTTTTCATGTCAAACCTTTCGACAATGGTTTCTATGTACCTAGACTAGGACAAGCCAAGCATCCTCTTAGATCTATCTCTATAGATTCGAATCCCCAAGGTATAGGATGCTTCCCCTAAGTTCTTCATGGAGAAGTGTCTATATAACCAAGCCTTTACTGTGGATAACATTCCTACGTCATTCCCAATGATCAGGATGTCATCCACATATAACACCAAAAAGGTGATAGCGCTCCCACTTACCTTCCTGTACACACAAGGCTCATCTTCATTCTTAACGAAGTCATAAGATCTGATTGCCTCATCAAATCTTATGTTCCAACTTTGGGAAACTTGCTTTAGTCCATAAATGGATCTAAGCAACCTGCACACCTTAGCTGGGAAGTTCTTGGATACCAATCCCTCAGGTTGTATCATATACACCTCCTCCTCAAGGTTCCCATTGAGGAATGCAGTTTTCACATCCATCTGCCATATCTCATAATCATAGTGTGTTGTAATAGCCAATAGAATTTAGATGGATTTTAGCATTGCTACGGGTGAGAAGGGTTCATCATAGTCAACACCTTGCCTTTGACGATACCCTTTAGACACTAGCCTTGCTTTATAGGTCTCTACCTTTCCATCTACTCCGATCTTTTTCTTAAAGATCCACTTGTAACAGATGGGTACAATACCTTCGGGCACATCAACTAGGTTCCAAACCTTGTTGGAGTACATATAATCTATCTCAGAATTCATGGCTTCTTACCACTACCCGGAGTCTATACTCATAATAGCCTCCTCGTAGGTCTAAGGATCAATATTCTCAACATCTTCTCCTCTAATATGCCCCACATATCACTCAAGAGGATGGGATATTCTGTCGAACCTATGTAAAGTTGGAACTTGTATGTTAGGTACCTGAATAGACTCGGGCTGTAGAGTGGTGCTTGAGCTAGGTTCTCCAACCTCACTCAACTCTATCAAGCTCCCACTGTCTCCGCCAAGAATGTGTTCCTTCTCAAGGAACACTGCTCTCTTAGCTACAAAGACCTTTTGGTCCTCGAGATGAAAGAAATAATACCCATAAGTTTCCTTGGGGTATCCCATAAACTTGCACTGCTCTGTCCTCGATTCCAACTTATCGGGGTTGTGTCTTTTAACATGGACAGGGTAGCCCCAAATCTTAACAATCTTAAGATTGGGCTTCTTCCCTTTCTATATCTCATATGGTGTAGACACTACCAACTTAGTTGGAACTCTGTTTAGAAGGTAAGTTGTGGTCTCTAGGGCATATCCCCAGAATGAGATGGGTAGGTCAGCGAAACTCATCATGGACCGTACCATGTCTAATGGCATACGATTTCTCCTTTCAAATACACCATTGAGCTGAGGTGTATAAGAAGGTGTCCATTGGGATAATATCCCCATGGTCCTTGAGGAACTAAGTAAACTCTCTACTTAGGTACTCACCTCCTCGATCTAATCGAAGAGTCTTGATACTCTTTCCAGTCTGGTTCTCTAATTCTTATACTCTCTGAATTTCTCAAAGGCCTTGGACTTGTACTTCATTAAGTACACATATCCATACCTTGAGAAATCATCAGTAAAGGTAATGAAGTAAGAGTAACCACCAATGGCATGAGTTGACATAGGTCCACATACATCACTATATATAAGTTCCAACAGTTTAGTGGCTCTCTCTCCAGTTCTACTAAATGGAGAGTTGGTTAGTTTTCCACGAAGGCAAGGCTCGCAAGTGGCATATGACTCATAGTCGAATGGATCTAGATATCCATCATTTAGCAACTTTTGAATCCTTCCCTCATGGATGTGACCTAGCCTATAATGCCACAGGTATGCACTATTCACCTCATCTCTTTTCCTCTTAGACACATTTACATTCATGATATATGGAGTAGTGTCTAGCATAAATAAACCATTATGTAATGTTCCTTTCGTGATGATCTCATCATCTAATAATATCGAACAACCATTGTTCTCAAAAACTAATTTATATCCACTGACTATCATGTTGAATCTCGTATTTTGATGATGAAACCACTTGATATATGTTTATGATTTAATCTACGTTTTAAGTGACGCAAGATGCTTCAATCAAGATGAGACAATTAAAGTAGGAAAAATCATATTGTGCTAGAGGAACATGTCAGAATATTGGACATCAGGCTAGTGGATCGGTCGACGTATTGACAAAAGGCTTCGGGTCGTGGACTCGTGTGAATTAGTGTAGTAGAAAAATTACGTTTATTTGAAAATCTTAGTACGATAAAATTCGATTCCGACGAAAACTATTTCATTTTTCTTGAATGAGTAGAGAAGAGGGGATTGGATAGTTTGTAATAAAGTAAAGTTAAATGTCATAAAGAGATTAAGTAGTAAGGAATGAATACACCGGAATTTATAGTGGTTCGGTCATTGTGACCTACATTCACTTCTGATTTCTCCTCCTTCGAGGTCACCGGCGGCTACTAATGGTCTTCCTTCAATAGGCAAAGATTAACTACTTGCTAGCTTTCTTCTTTTCACAAGTATAGGAGATAACCCTTACAAGCCTCACACATCTTCCTAGATGATTACAAAGCTAAAGAGAGGGAAGAGGAAGACTCTTCTCACTTTTACAATACTTTTAACACCCCAACACTTAAAAGAGTTTTTTTTAAACCTTGATTGCACTTTGTTATTCTTCATGCAGAAAAGGGTGGGGTATTTATAGGCCCTAGTGGCTTTAAAATTAAAGTCAAAAAGTGTCTCATTCCGAATTTTTATGGTACTTGCAGTACCACTACCAATATTGGGTGGTACCATCGCCTAACACTAGGTTGTACCACCGCCCAGTCTGGTGGTTCCACCGCTTGACAAAGTCTCAGATACTAAGCTCTAGCGGTACCACCGCCTGATAGGGCGATGCCACCACTTGGCAGGTAATAACTGCTGATGATACCACCGCTCAGTCTAGGCGATACCATTGCCCAAACCACTTGGGAGACCATTACCTGGGCAGTTCTACCACTATACATGGTCCAACAACCTAGTTGGGCCTTGAATTCGCCCCAAACTAGTCCAATTACTAGCCTAGTTGGCCCCTAATCGAGTTAGTGGGATTACCTCCTAAACCTAATCCTAATTACATGCTAATTATGATTCTTAAGGCATACACTAAGCAAAACAAGTCCGATTAGTTTAAGTTTCTTCCGACGAGCTTCCAGCAATCTTCTGGCGAACTTCCGATGATCTCTCGGTAATATTACGGTGGACTCCCGTCAAGCACCTGTACTTTACGATGATCTTTTTGGCAAGTTCCGATAAGCTTCTTTGGCAAGCTCCTAGACTTCTCGATCAATTCCGGCAGAACTTCCGACGAACGTTTGGATTTCCGATGAACTCTTGAACTCCCAACAAAATCTCGATCTTTACTCTAGCACTTCATTTTGTTTTATACCTTGATTGCTATCGTAGTTAATCCTGTACACTTTTCTTAACATATAGATTTGATCAAATAATTTACTAATTGATTTCTTTATCAAAATTCAAGATTAAAAAATAATCAGTCTCCAGTTGTTAGAATCTTATGAACACAAGGGTATTGGATACCGGTAGTGCTTATCACATCTATACTTCGTTGTAAGTTCTAGCAAGACCTAGGAGATTGGTGAGAGGCGAGATGGACCTCAAAATGGGAAATAGAGCAAAAGTTATTACAGTGGCTATTAGCGAGGTCACCCTACATCTGCCTAGTGGAGCTATTATTACATTAGATGCATGCTATTTTGTTCCTTCTATTATCAAAAATATTATTTCCATTTCTTGTTTGATAGTTAGTGGATATAAATTAGTTTTTGAGAACAATAGTTGTTCAATGTTATTAGATAATGAGATCATCAAGAGAGAAACATTGCATAATGGATTATTTATACTAGACACTGCTCAACATATCATGAATATAAGTATGTCCAAGAGAAAACGAGATGAGGTGAACAGTGCATACTTGTGGCATTATAGGCTAGGTCATATCCATGAGGGAAGGATTCAAAAGTTGCTAAAGGATGGATATTTAGATCCATTCGACTATGAGTCATATACAACTTGCGGCCTTGCCTTCGTAGAAAAATGACCAACTCTCCATTTAGTGGAACTGGAGAGAGAGCCACTAAGTTGTTGGAACTCATATATAGTGATGTATGTGGTCCCATGTTAACTCATGTCATAAGTGGTTACTCCTACTTTATTACTTTTATCGATGATTTCTCAAGGTATGAACATATGTACATGATAAAGTACAAGTCTGAGGCCTTCGAGAAATTCAGGGAGTATAAAAATGAAGTGGAGAATCAGATTTGAAAGAGTATCAACACTCTTTGATCATATCGAGGAGGTGAGTACTTGAGTACATAGTTCACCTAGTTCCTCAAGGACTATGGGATTCTGTTCCAATGGACACCTCCTTATACACCCCAGCTCAATGGTGTATCCGAAAGGAGAAATCGCACACTATTAGATATGGTGTGGTCCATGATGAGTTTCGTTGACCTCCCTGTCTCATTTTGAGGAGACCAATTTTAAGGTAGTTAAGATTTGGGGCTGCCCTGCCCACATTAAAAGACACAACCTCGATAAATTAGAATCCAGGACGAAACGGTGCATATTCGTGGGATACCCTAAGAAAACTAATGGGTATTATTTCTATAATCCCGAGGACTAAAAGGTTTTTGTAGCTAAGAGAATAGTGTTCCTTAAGAAGGAACATATAATTGGCAGAGACAGTGGGAACATGATAGAGTTGAGCGAGATTGGAGAACTTAGCTCAAGCACCATTCTACAACCCAAGTCTGTTCAGGTAGCGGCGGAAACTACAAGGAGGCGAATCAAGTGTGGCCACCAGGCAGTCCAACGAAGACCGGGTTCAGGCGATTCCGCCGTCGCCTGCGGGGAGCGTAAAAGCTTCTCCCTGACAGGAAAATTTTATTCACTTTACTTGCTTCATCCAGTTTCAATTAGCTCAAATTAGTTCAGATTTAAAAAAAGTAATTTGAAATCTTGTGATTTTATGTTCCATCCGGATTTTGATAAATGGAAGAAATAAGAAAATAAAGATCAATGGACGATCTTCAAAACCAGATCCTTTATTATCTCACTTTACTAAATCATGTATCACAAGTAGCGAGTATAAATTTGTTGGAAAGACCAAGACAAATTATATACTACATCAAAAATCGTTCAGCATAAAACAAACGTTAACCTTATTGCCAATCGTTCAACTTCTAAATGCTTGTTGAAGTAGAGAAGAGAATCCTCTCACTTCTTGACGGTAGACACTGAGCAGCACAGAGTCAGAACAGGGGCTTATTGCCAATAAATACAACTCATCAAAAGAATCATGAAATTAAATCAACAAATCAAACCCGATTACTAAAATCATAATCTACCCCTGGTTATGCTAATTCGGCATGAATAGAATAACATCATATCTACAAGACGAATATGCACCTCTTGGGCATGAATAGGAAACTTGAAGATGAAGTCTACTATTCCTTCCTCTGTAGCAAAAATACAAAGCCCGAGTTCTGACGAATTAGAGGTGGTGGATCAACATCTGCTACCTCTATCTCAGTCATCGTCTTTGAGATATCGTCCACGGAGAATGGTATGCTGCATGAAAGATTGATCAAGCTTAGATTTTTCTATTTTCAACGAGGAGTTTAGATCTTCTTCCTTTGTTTTTTTAATGGCAGAATCACCTCGAATCATCATCCAACAAGAAAGAACTGCCGACTGCACTATTTGAATCCTCAGTCATCATAACTCTCATACTTGAAATGACCTAAAAAGTGGGGGGTGGGAATAAATGTTCAAAAACAGAAATTCAGCTTCTATGTGGAGGTAACAAATACAGAATGCTAACCTTCCTAAATAAGCAAACTATATTTAAAAGGAGCACATCAATCAGCTGAGTTCAAACTAACCTCTGATGATACGCTGTGTTCCATATTTGTCATCCCAATACATTGTACTTAATCTGTATAACTGTTGTATGCTGAGCACCTGAAAACAGAATCAGATAATAATTCAAAATGGGAACAATAACTAAATTACAATGCTTTGGACATAATAACAGGTCAAAGGAGTGGCCCAAACTGGACATAGATCAGTGGTTATCTCCTTCAAGGTCTTCTTTGGTTTCTGATGTATAACCTGGATCAGTGGACACATTGTATAAGGTTACTAGAAAATCAAAAATAAAATAAATAAACCAATGTGCTCTTCATAAAAAAACATACAAGGAAACCAACAGCCTGCCTAATATGCTTCAATTCACCCCATGCGGAACCTGCATACTGCGACCAAATGATATTTTAGTTTAAAACTTTCACAAAGTTTGTTTGAAATCATAGGAGATCACCTCTTCAGTTGCATCATAGCACCAGTGTTCTAACTCAGTCAGCCCTGCTTTGAGATATTCCCCATTGCTAAATGAACAACACTCGTGCCTCAGCAGAAGGCTATATAACAGAGAAAAAGATTATCCTTTATAATGAGAAAATATGAAAAAAATCACATGGCTAAAAAAGTGAAAGAAATGTAATCACACTTAATATGTACCTGTTGAACAGTTGTACATTTATAAATGAGAAAATTTCGGTGAACACCTTGCGAACCAAAAATGGAGGGACCTGAAAGGTGGAAAGCTAAAGTTTATCGAACATATATCAAAAGTCAAAGCACTGCTACTCAGAACTTACATGATTGGCTCTCAGGATTTTCTAGTTGGTTAAGCTTTTCACTATGCTTTGCCAATGCGTGATCAGTGCCTGCTGGGCCATAGCATTTGCTTGAGATCATGAGCCTCTAATTAAGCTTGCACGAGATGTTCTTGGCGCCTGCACAGTTAACAATATTAAAAAAATTTCAAGCAAAACTATTGGGAAAGTTTTTATTACCTGGATACATGAGGCAAGCAGTGAAGATACTTCTTTCTTTAGATTGTCTCCAATCATTCCATAGATTTTCTCAAGGAAAGCAGTAAGCTGCTGCTTGAAAAGTAGAGCAGGATATTTAGCTTCAACTTGACGCAAATCACTCAATCCACCCATCATGCGACCACTAAAAGAAAAGAGGCCAGCACTCTGAGGAGAGGCTCGAATTCCCTTAGGATGCAAGAAAAGTTAACATAAATTGAGTTAAACAAGGAAATCAGGATGAAGCCATATCAATACTTAAAGCATCATGATCTTCTGGGAAACCAAAGGTTTCACCATCTTGCTTGAGACATCCTCCCAAATAAAGCTGACGTTCTACGCCTCTGTGGAGTCAAACTTGCTGCTCCACTTGCTTTTAATGTTCGTTGGAGGAGCAACAATAGAGTACATGAATTGGACAACCAGTGGGATAAAACATCAATGTTATCCTGGGCCTTCAGAGGTACAAATTGCAAAATTAGTAAATCAAGAACTGGTTTAAATCTATGAATAAGATCATGTAGTAGTACTAGTGAGGATTATGTATAAAGAAAATAGTATCGATGTTGTATGTTGTCACACGTCTGATACAAATTTGAAAATGGATTTGGTTCACGATCCACAATATTAATGAAGAAAGACAATTAAACCACCAGCAACAATGACAAAGTTTTTCATACCTCTATAGCTGAGCCTATTGTTTGGATTATTCGGTCAAAAATAGTAGTCCTTTCAACTTCAAAGGATCTCCAATGAAGAAGGCATCTGTATATGACACAAGCAGCAATAGGCCTACCCCCAGAGAATCCCAAGTCTTTAGAGATACACTCAATAAGTAAGTCCTGATTTTCCTGGAGAAATAACATTGTGAGGGAAAATACATAGCTTATCAGGAAAATACAGCATTAAGGACAACAAGACATAATAAATTTTAGTATCAATACGATGCACACATGTAAAGCCAAAATATAGAATGGCATTTATTATAAAATTAAATATTGCCATACCTGCTGCTTCTCATTGAGTGACTTATGTGGTTTATCATCATTTTGAAGTTCTCTGGAATTAGGTGAACCAGGACTCAAGTCCTACAGTTTTTAGTGTATAAAAATCGTCCAAGGTTAATTCACTTGTCTTTTGGGTAAATGACTTGATATCTGCCGAAGCCAAATGCTTATCAGAATTGAAATTATCATGCTTACCAAAGCAAGTTTCGATTCACCATTCAGGATATTCTCATTTTCTGTGCTTCTTTGTGGCCAAAGCATCACAATATAATAACAACAATAAGAAATCTAACATACACACAAAAAAGCCTGGTAGTAATGTGCTAGTTGGCTAAATGTCGAAAAAGAATTAAATGAGATAGGGACCTGGAAGATAGTTGTTTTTGAACATGAAGCTCTGCTAGTTGGTGAAATGGCAACCGCCTGTTGACGAAGCACTTGTTTCTCTGACTCCAGGTTTGAGACTCTCTCTTCAAGCCTGTGCTTGGAGAGAAAACACAAATATTACCTTGTAATGTTGAAAGCAAAGCTTCAGGAGGATACGTGACTAATACTTGGTTTCAGCTTTATTACAGTATCATAGATAAACTAAATTTATTAAGGTTCCCATCAACAAGTGCCCAACATGATATATAAAATACTGGGAATAAACAAAAAAGGAATTATGAAATCAGAAACCTTTGAACAGTGTCTTGAAATTGATCAGCTCTCATTTCAGAATCTTCAACTTTCTTGACCAGTTCAATATTTCTGTTCTGAGCTTCAGCAAATGCTTTATTGGCTGAATCTGTTGCCTGCTTTTCTATTAGCAACAAAACCTATGAAAACAACAAGAGAAAAAACACAAAGTTGTTGAATATTCAGACTGAGCAAGGTATTAATTAATTTAACAAGACAAATATAATTTGCTATAACATAGAATCTCTCATTAATCAGTGTATTTTTTATAAATTTTTGTAGTTCAATGTTTTCCTTTTACCACATTGTGTACATGGTTATGATTCAGAACTATTAAGTTGTCTATAAAAATAGAAATCTAACATCAGTTGTTCTGTTGGTCGTACCTTAAGGTTTTCAGTTTCAGCATTTAGTAAATCAATCTTTTCTGTATCTTGAACTAAGACAGGGGTTTCCTTTATGATCGGAAGTGCTTCTTCAATAGTTTTTCGTGCAGCCTCCCGTTCCTTAATAACTGTGGATTTTGCTTGTTCTACCTGCAGTTGCATCTCATGCAACATGTCTTGCAGTTTAGCAATTTCTTGTGCTTTTGTCTCTTCTAGATCAGTCTGCAAATTGGAGTGAAACAAGATATGTTGCAACTCATCATGACATCCCAAGCCCAGAATATTAAAGAAAAGAATACAGAAGACTACATCGATATATTACCAACAATTAAATGCTACAAAGAATACCGATTAAGAAGGATATTTACTCTTAGTCTTTTCTCAAGCTGCAAACGCCATGTCAGTTCCTCCACGCGCTTTTCAAGATTGTCTTTGGCCTCTTTAAGGGCTCCTGTTTCCCTGGCAGCCTGCAAAAAATTGAAATAAGAACTACGTTATCCAAAGGCTTCATTTTATTGGAGTTATTCAGAAAGCTAGAGATAAGAAGAGACCATTCTTGGCTTTCTAGGCTCTTTCCTTGCAAGTCTCTGTCTCCAAGCACACTGATAAGTAAGTGTTGCCTTTTGCAACCTCTTGTGATAAGAATAATCCCTGTGACAACGCCATTGAGACTGCAAGCAGAGGACAACATATGTTTATAATCATAGTTCAAATCAGTGATTTCAATAGGTGCTCGAGCGCTCGCCTAAGCGCTTGGGCGAGGCGAGGTGAGGCCCGAGCGCCTCGCTTCACTTCCAGGCGGTGCCTCTTTAAAGCGCGCCGCCTGGGCGCTTGTCCGAGCCCAAGTGCCGAGTGCTTCGGGCGAGCGCCTGGGTTAAACCAGGCGACCGAACTAGCGTTTTAGGTCTGGTTCGATCCCTGGTGCTTTAGTTGGTTCAATCGAACCAACTAAAACACTGATATCAGCTGCCGCTGCCCAACCCTAACCTTGCTCGCGTTCACGCTACCGCTGCTGTTGCTCGCTGTCGCCGCTCCTGCTGCCGCTGTCACCACTCGCCGCTACCGTTGCCACTGTTGCCGCTCGCCGCTCTCGCTGCCGCTGCTCACTTTTATCGCTGTCGCTGCACCCTTTTACCGCTGTCGCTGCACCCTTGGTCCTCCCATACACTCCTCTTCCTTCTCCTCTTTCGAAAGTATATTGTTAACAATATACTGAATACTATTAACAGTATACTAGTAACAGTAATGTATTTGTATTTATTAGATTAATATTATATTATTTTGATTTTAATACTGTTAAATAATTATATTAATTAATTATATTATATATTTTAATATTTTAGCGTCTCGCTTCGCTTGGGCGAGCGCCTAGCGCCTCGGTCATTTTTAGACCTTGGCGTCTTTTGGCGCCTAGCGCTTTTTAAATCACTGGCTCAAATAAACAACTGGTAAACTAATGTGTTGCAGAACATAGCCCACAGCTCCTTCATGGTGATATGTAATAGTAATCTCTTTCAGGATAAAGTAAAACCATGTAGCTAAGCTTTAGCAGCAATATCCAGCAGAGAGAATTAAGGCACCTGAATACAAATTGAAGCTTTAGTTTGCTTTCTCAACCTAAAGTCATTGCGAGCAATCATTGCCCTTGAGCCTGTTTGCAACGTAATTGCTGACATTCGAAGTGCTGTATATGATTTCCTTGCAAAATATCGGCGCAAATTCTTCTGAATTTTGACTGCTGCTGCTTCACGTCTAATGCACTCATACAGTTTACAGGCCAGTCTTCCTGAATTTAACCAAATTGGGAACAAATTTGAAGAATTCTTTTACTGATGCACAAGAAATAAATGAACAACCAAACAAAATATTAGACTTAATAATCAGATCGCGGATCTCCGAACTAAATTCCATAAAATTAAATAAAAGAACAAACTTAACTTAGTCTCAGGGTAACTTAATTTAAAGTTTCAATTGATAACTTTGTAACTTAGTCAAAGTGAATCACTCTCACTATATTAGGATTATACCTCTCCAGAGAGACTGCAAATAAACAGATGCTTGCCGTAGCCTAAGGAACTCTTTACGAGCAATATATGTACCGATTTGTCTTTGAATTGTTCTGGCTGCTCTTCCAAGCACCTCTGCTCTTCTAGCATCTAATTCAGCCATCTGGCCAGCGCTCAGGAACACTTTGCTCTTGCCTAGCTGCCCATGCAAAGATTCACTATGTAAAAAGTGATATCCTCAAACAGTAATGCTTGACAAATAATAAAGAAGAAAAAATCAACAGATATATGTAGATAAAAGAAAAGTTATACAGAGCAAAATTCTTGTTCTCTAAATCTTTAAAAAGAAACAGGCCCAAAATATTGGCAGAATTTAGTGTAGGACAGAGAATCTGTAATGTAAGCTATTTCCCTTGTAGTTTCCACCCTTCTTATCAATTGATAAAAAGATCTGTACTGCATTCTTCAACGTTCTCAGCTCACTGAAGTTAAACCACAAGTTTTGCCCAGTAGAGGACTTATCAAAAATTTAAAAAAATGGTAACAACAATCATACCTGGTAACCTTTCAATCCAATTTTGTCCAGAATCTTTTGGCATGCAGCCTTGTCATCAAAGCTGTCCAGGATTACAAAAGACCAAGAGGGGGTGCATCAGAATATTTAGATCAAATACATGCATCACTAGGTACTTCATAACTTATTTGAATTTTATTTACGTATGTAAAGAGGCTTACTTTCCTTCCAAAACTTCTGGGGCAAGAAGACTGAACCGAAGGAGAAATTCATAAAATGTTCTTCGAGTTGGATATCCAGCACAGCTGATCCTGATTGCTTCTAGAACACCCTACATGCGTGAAGGCAACAAAACAAAATGGTAAAATATTATGTAAAACTTCGAGAGGGAAGAGGAATCAATTATAGTAAGTAGGAACATACTCCACAGCGCAATTGTTGGATAACATTGAAGTTCTCGAAAATAGAAGGTTTGAGGACGTTTCCATCAGAGATTGAAGTTGTAGCTGACTTTTTTTTTATGATCACAAGTCAAAACTAGAAATATATTCATGAATAATTAAGTAATTAAATAAATCAACTTGTAAGTTTATGGCACACAACTTTCTTGAAACAGTTTAAGGACGAATATTTGTCATATGACATATTCAACTTGAAAGATTATAAATGTTTATACTTTCTAGCAAGGTATGCAATACCGTACAGTACCGGTGTTTCGAGGTTGACTCGATATGGTACGATACTGTGTACCGAGCGGTACGCTAGGTCGTACCAAGCGGTACACCTAATTTAGGTGTAAAACCCTCCGAATATATCTGAAAATATAAAAAAAAGTTATGGTAGGGTTTTTAAGTTAGAAATAAATATAGTAATAGCATAAGTTTAGTAAAATCAATATAAATTAAGTAAGAATAGTATCATATATCTTTTTTGGGCTTTGAAGAATATTTTGTGCAAGGTTCGTATTTCAGTCCATTATGGATTGTCCTTATGTAAACATACCTCTTGATTAGAAAATTCTTCCTTTTAATCTTCCCAAATTAACCTCGATTCAATTAATAAATCGTTGTTTTGTAGAGTTTAGGAGAGCACAAATGTGAGAAAAAAAGAGTTTGAGATAGTTTAAGAGAGTATGAGAATGTAATGGATTGAAATAGGAGAGAAGAAGGGTTTAAATACTATGAGAAAGGGCTCCAATGGTCAATAAGATAGTTTAAGAGAGTATGAGAATGTAATGGATTGAAATAGGAGAGAAGAAGGGTTTAAATACTATGAGAAAGGGCTCCAATGGTCAATTTGACCATTGGAGCACTGTATCATTGTTGCTGAGCGATTTTAAATATTTCTTCCTCTTACTATAGCACTATATCACCGTAGCACGTTCCATCCGGTAGCGGGCGATCCGCGTACCGGTATGCCGTCGGACCGATACGTACCGCCCATATCGGGCGGTACCATTCGAAATTGCATACCTTGCTTTATAGATGCCGGTGGGGAAAAAGAATAAGATTGATGATCCTATTTGTATGACAAGCAAATCTCACTCATTTACTGCATTAGAATAAAATTTTATGTGGATAAAAATTGCAAAATAAAATATACATTTACTATGACTAAAGAAGTCAAATGACAAGTGCTTTGTAATGTGCAGTGAGTTCTATACTTGACAGTTGTGCAAACTGTTGTCAGCACAGAGTGACATTCCAGACGTATATACATAAATAAGTACTACCTCAGCATATCACTACTAAAGAAGTCTAAGGAGTCAATTCATATACCAATTTATTATTAATTATTGAAATATAACCACATCATATTTATACTGTAAAAAAACTACCAAAAAGAACGGACAAAGAAAAAAATTACTTTAAAGCAGGAGCCAATGGAAGAGAACTTTGAAGACTTTGATGTCTCTTCAGGAAGTGGTGGAAATAAACCCGAAACAAATGGGCACTTGGAAGCATTTAGTAAATCCTGATGTTCTGCCACAACATAATCTTTGTTTTTGTCTAAGAAGTAGTCGGCTTGATATGTTACCTGGGTGGATAGTATAGATATACAAGTGAAACCCAAAGCAGATTCAAATAAAAGTACTTAAGCATATCATCAAATGAATAATTACCTCTCCAGCATAATGGCAGATTGTGAAGTTGGTACGAGAAAGTTTCGGTTTTATAAATCTCTTGTTGTTTTTTAATGTCTGATACAATTTTTGAGCAAATGTCTCATGTGTTGACCTGGGAAACATGCTGAATCAAGCAAAAAGTGTGAGATTGGCCAAAGTTCATTTTCCAATATTTTCAGAAGCATAAGTATATGGATATACAGGAATACCATTGTTGCTTATACTCAAGTACAAAAAAGATGAGGTGTTAACCAGCACAAGGGAAGCAATCAACACATACCAGGCTTCATCAAGAAGTGCAATGATGCCTCCAGGTTTCTGAAAGAAGATATAACTTTTTATGTCAAAATGACAAACGAAGTTGGCCATCAAAAAGAAAATTCATACAAAACTGGGAAATAATTAAAAACATACAAATTTGCACATATGGAAAAGGAACAATATATCCACATATGTTAAAATAAATCCAGTAAAGATTGTCAAGTTCTCAAATTGATATGCATCACATTGACATACTAAAATCAGAAAATTTCAGTTATCAAGAAGTAGCATTGGCAGATGTAGTTCTACCATCCACAAGAAGTAGCATTGACCTATGTAAATTTCAGTTCCAACTTTACATAGGTCTAGCAAAGTATCTCATCCTCTCGAGAGAGAGATATGTGAGACATATTAAAGGACAAAATGTTGAGGATATTGATCATTAGACCGACGAGGAGGCTATTGTTGAATCTCGAATTTTGATGATGAAGTCAATTGTAAATTATTTGATATAATCTATATGTTGAGACAAGTGTGTAGGATTAACTACGATGGTAGTAAGACATAAAGTAAGTGTTGTGCTGGAGTCAAGATCAGAATCTCATTGGGAGTTCGAGAGTTCGTCGGAAGTTCTATTGGAACCAACCGAGAAGTCCAGGAGCTTGCCAAAGAAGATCATTGGAACTCACCAAAAGATCATCGTAAAGTCTAGGAGCTTGCCGGGAGTTCACCGGAACATTGCCGAGAGTTCGTCGGATGTTCGCCGGGAGTTCGTCGGAGGCTCGTCGGAAGAGCAATTGACGTATTGGAACAAAAAGTGCTATGATTATGTCTTAATTATCGTAGTTAGATCATAAATTAAGTTAGGATTAGAAGGTAATCCCACTAAGTTAATTAGGGGCCAATTGGGCCGAATTGAGTAGACCATTCAGCTCCTAAATTCTTGGTCGGCGGTGGCACCGCTTGGGAAACAGAGTCCCAGGTTGTTTGGGTGGTGGTACCGCCGGCAGTGAATGTTGCCAGCGGTGGTACCACCCCTGTCAGGCAGTGGTACCACCCAGTGTTAGACTAGCAGCGGTAGTACTGCCCAGTAACGGTGGTGGTACCGCCAGTACCCCAAAATCATGGATGTGATACTTTTTTACTCCAATTTTGATGCCATTGGGGCCTATAAAAACTCCACCCTTTTTTCCATGAAAGGGCATGAAAGTGTTAAACATACTCTTAAATCTTTGGGGTGTTAAGTGTTGTAAAAGTTAAAAAGAGTCCTCCCCTCCCTCTCTTAGCTTTGTAAACATCCAAGAACGAGGAGTGAGACTTGTAAGGGTTATCTCCTAAATCCGAAAAAAAGAGAAAGCGCTATAAAGAGGTGTTTGGCCTTCACCTATTGAAGGAAGGCCTTTAGTGGACACCGGTGACCTCATCGGGGAGGAATCCGAAAGTGGATGTAGGTCACATCGATCGAACCACTCTAAATTCTGGTTTGCTTTTTATTTGTGCAATTTACATTACTTCAAACCTCCTTAATCTTCTCTTTGCAATTTTATGAAAGCTTTCAAATTCAATTTCTCTCCGAAACGAATTCAATCGAAATAATTTTCGTCGGAATCGATTTTAATCGAAATGAAGACTTTTAAAATCGGAAAACATTTTCTTTGCACTAATTCACCCACCTCTTAGTGCCACTCTTGATCCTAATAGTTGGTATCAGAGTAAGGATCACTCTCATTTGGTTTTAAACCCAAGAGAGATGATGTTTGTTGACAACCAAGAGAGTAATTCAATTACATGTCCGCCCATGTTCAATGGGACGGATTACATATATTGGAAGACTAGAATGAGGATCTTCCTAATTTCAATGGATTTCGAATTATGGAATATTATAGAAAATGGGTTTCAAAAGTCTTCTCTTCCGATGAACGATTGGAACGAATTGGAGGAGAAAACTTTCGTTTTAAACGCCAAGGCTATGAATGCCTTGTTTTGTACTTTAGATAAAAATGAGTTCAATCGTGTATCTATTTGTAAAACTACATTTGATATTTGGCACACACTCGAAGTAACTCTTGAAAGCACTAATAAAGTGAAGGAATCGAAAATTAATCTTTTAGTGTACACTTATGAGTTGTTTCGGATGAAGCCGAGTGAGACCATTAGAGACATATATACTCGATTTACGGATGTCGTCAATAGTCTAAAAGGACTTGGTAAAAGTTTCTTGGATTTTGAGCTTGTTAATAAAATTTTAAGATCCCTTCCAAAGAGTTGGGACCCTAAAGTCACGGTCATTCAAGAGGCCAAAGATTTAAATAATTTTTCTCTCGAAGAACTAATCAGGTCACTAATGACCTATGAGATGACTTGTAATGATCATGAAGAGCTTGAGAACAACCTTCCTAAGAATAGGAATGACATGACTCTAAGAACTCAAGAAGACCAAAGAAAATTCAAGTGATGAGGATTTTGATGAAAACTTGACACTCTTAACAAAAATGTTCAAAAAATTTATAAAAAGAAATAAATTTAAAAGTGATACTAAAAATAAAATTAAACCTAAGAGTAAACAAGTGATAAGCTATGAATATAAGAAGCCAGGGCATTACAAGAGCGAATGTCCCCAAGCAAAGAAGAGACAACCAAAGAAGAAGAAGGCTCTTAAAGCAACATGGGATGACTCAAGTTCATCTGAAGAAGAGGACCTAACCAACATCGAGTAAGTTGCTCACTATGTGCTAATGGCTATTGGAGATGAAATGAGTAGTTCATTTGATGCAAATTTATCCTTTGATGAACTATTAAATATTTTTTATGATTTATTTGATAAATACAAATCAATTAGTAAAAAATATAAATTGTTAAAAAAAAAGCATGATTCTCTTGTTAATGATTTCAATAGATTAAATGTTAAGCACAATGATAGTTTAGCTCCATGTACAAAATATGAACTAGAAATACTTAGAAAGGAAAACTTGCTACTCAAAGAATCCTTTAAAAAGTTTGAGGTTGGTAGCAAGTCCTTGAACATGATCCTTGCCAACAAGGGTCATGTTTATAGAAAAGGCAGAATCATATTTGTGAGTAGCTCTCACCTAAATCCAACCACCTTCGTTAAAGGCCCTTCTTTGCATGTTTCACCCTAAAAGAAATGTAACTTTTGTTGCAAATTTGGGCATATAGCTTATCATTGTCCATTTAAGAAATGTAGTCCACACAAATTGATTTGTATTCCTAAAAGAACCTCAAATAACTCAATGCAACATGATAAGCTATGTAGATCGATTTTTGAGGCACCCAAGGTCAAATGGGTATCTAAAAATTATCTTTTTTTCATAGAAACATTTACCATCATAAGCTAAGAGCAAGAGATGGTACCTTGATAGTGGATGTTCAAGGCATATGATTGGAGATCCATTTCAATTCTCTAAGCTCACTAGCATAGATGAAGGATATATCACTTTCGGAGACAACAACAAGAGTAAAATCATTGGCAAAGGAACCATAGGTAACAAATCCACCTTTTCTATTGAAGATGTGTTGTTAGTTGATGGCTTAAAGCATAACCTTTTGAGCATTAGTCAATTGTGTGATAAATAATATATCATTAAATTTGAATCCAATGCTTGTATTATTGAAAAACTATACAAAAACACATCTATGATTGCTTTAAAATAAAATAATATATACGCTATCGATATTAATGATTTTTATAATGAAATGTGTTTTTCGGTTTTGAATGACGATGCTTGGCTTTGGCATAGGAGGTTAGGTCATGCAAGTATGAAACTAATATCTCAAATTTCATCTAAAGAACTTGTGAAAGGAATTCCTCACATTTAGTTTGTCAAAGACAATATGTGTGATGCATGTCAACTAGAAAAGCAAATAAAAAGTACCAAAGAACCAAATAATCACCTCTAGGGCATTGTAATTAATTCATATGGACTTATTCGAACCAATTGCTACTTCAAGCCTAGGAGGAAGCAAATATATATTTGTCATCGTGGATGATTATAGTTGATACCGGGGAGGGTAAAAATGCAGAATGGATTTCGAAAGAACACCAATAGAATAGTTGTACAGATAGAAAATATCACATAAGGCAATTAACGAACTCTTGACGAAACTTCAGTAAAACGAAATATAGCTCACCACCAAGTTTAAAAATCAAAAGGGATACAGAAGATCACCACCCTAATGATAATAAACAATGATACAAAACTGAAAGCAAAAGACTCACCACTCAAGGACGCATCCAAGAGATACAGAGTTCAAAAGAGCACTCCAAGAGAGCTTCTGTCAATATCCTCAGTTTTCTGAAATCTTTTCTAAGCCCTAAACCCCAAAACAAATACTAGTGCATGAAACAACCCTTCATGCATAGGAAATTTCGAAATTAAGTGCTTTACAGCTGCCAACCAACTCCATTAATGAATTCCTTAGCCATGAAGAAAAGCACCATGATACAGCTTTACAACTGCCAACCAACTCCACTAATGTATTCCTTTGTGCTGGGAATATGCTAATGAGCTGTCTTATCTGAGTAGGCTGAGTTGAAGATTATGTAGCAATATTATTGGCTGAAAAAAATATCATATTATCAGTATGATCCATATGAGCAGATTGTAGCAAATTAGACACTCCCGTGTCAATCTCCCCTGGTTGAAAAAGACTTGTCCTCAAGTTCTTGTTTGTTTCATCATCATGATTATAAAAAGGACTTAAGTCAGCCACATTAAATGTTGGGGATACTCTGTAATCTTTAGGTAGCTCAATCTCATAAGCATTTTTGCCAATTCTCTTAAGCACCTTGAATGAACCATCAGCCTTAGGTTTCAGTTTTCCAAATTTTCCCGGCGGAAACCTCTCCTTCCTTAGATGAATCCAAACCAAATCACCTGCATTAAACTCCACAAGTTTTTTGTGTTTGTTAGCAGCTTGCATGTACCTCTCATTTTGTTTCTCAATGGTTGCTTTCACACCCTTATGTAGCTTCTTTATCTGCTTAGCTCTTTCATCAGCATCTCCACTAAATTGCTTTGTTGTAGAATGAGGGATTAAGTCCAAAGGACCAGCAGGATTAGCACCATAAACTACCTCAAAAGGACTCTTACCAATACTATGATGCATAGAACGATTGTAGGCAAACTCAATTTGTGGAAGAATGACATCCCATTGCTTAATATTCTTGCCAACATAGCTTCTAAGTAAATTTCCCAAGCTTCGGTTTGTTACCTCAGTTTGCCCATCGGTTTGTGGATGATGCGAGCTGTTGAAATTCAAAGAAGTACCCAACTTCCTCCAAAGAGTTCTCCAAAAATGACTAACAAATTTTGAATCTCGATCAGACACCATAGTTCTTGGAATACCATGCAATTTAATAATCTCCTTAAAATATAAATCAGCGATATGAGATGCATCATTTGATTTATTGCATGGAACAAAGTGAGACATTTTTAAAAATCTGTCAACAACAACCATGATAGAATCCTTGTTCCTTTGAGTTCTTGGTAGTCCCAAAACGAAATCAAGACTTACATTCTCCCATGGAGCATTTGGCACTGGCAATGGAGTGTACAAACCAGAATTTTGACTTGTTTTTGCCAAATGACACAATCGGCATTGCTTCACATGTCTATCCACATCTCTGAACATTTTAGGCCAGTAGAAATTTGATTGAACAAGAGCTAGAGTCTTGTCCCTATCGAAATGTCCTCCCAAAACACCACCATGAGCTTCAGCTATAATTACTTGTCTCAAAGAACAAGATGGAACACACAAAGCATTAGCTCGAAAAAGAAAACCATCAAAAATAAAAAATTATTGAAAGGAACCTGATTTATAATTCTGCCATATCGAGCCAAAATCCACATCATTCTCATATAGATCTTTGAATGTTTCAAATCCAACCACTTTGACTTCCATTGCTGATAATAAAGAATGCTTTCTGCTTAATGCGTTAACAACTACATTTTGAACACCAAATTTGTGCTTGATTGTAAAGTTGTAAGATTGTAAAAACTCCACCCAAGCTGCATGCCTCTTGTTTAGCTTGTGCTGGTGATTAATGAACTTTAATGCCTCATGATCAGAATATAGAACAAATGGCTTGGCAAGAAGATATTGACTCCAATGAGACAAAGCTCGATAAATCGCATAAAACTCCTTATCATAAGTAGAGTATTTCTTTCTTGTATCATTCAGCTTTTCACTAAAAAATGCAATGGGCCTTCCGTCTTGACTCAAAACAGCACCAATTCCCACATTAGATGCATCACATTCAACTTCAAACACATTATCAAAATTTGGTAGAACTAAGATAGGAGCTTCAGTAACCTTTCTTTTCAAAAGCTCAAAAGCATCGTTAGCCTCACTAGTCCATTTGAATTTATCACATTTCAGACATTCGGTGATTGGAGCGACAATAGAGCTGAAACCCTTGATAAAACTTCTGTAAAACGAAGTTAAGCCATGGAAACTCCTCACATCATGCAACGAAGCAAGTGTTGGCCAACTGAGAATAGCCTCTACCTTACTTTGATCCATCATGATTCCATCTTTTGAAACAACATACCCTAGAAACACCACACTAGAAGTAAAGAAATCACACTTCTTTAGATTAGCATAAAGCTTTTGATGCCTTAAAATAAGAAAAATCTCTTTCAGATGATTCATATGCTCCTCTTCGCTCTTGCTGTACACCAATATATCATCAAAATAAACTACAACAAATATTCCAATGCATGGCTTAAGTATGTGATTCATAAATCTCATGAAGGTGCTAGGAGCATTAGATAGCCCAAATGGCATAACCAACCATTCATATAAGCCTTCTCTAGTTTTAAATGCTGTTTTCCACTCATCTCCGGGCCTCATTCTTATTTGGTGATAGCCACTCCTCAAATCAATTTTTGAGAAAATATAAGCACCACACAATTGATCAATTAAATCATCTAACCTTGGAATAGGAAAGCGATAGTCCACTGTGATTTTATTGATGGTGCGACTGTCCATGCACATTCTCCAAGAACCATCCTTCTTAGGCACTAACAAGGCTAGAACCGCACAAGGACTCATGCTCTCTCGGATTAACCCTTTTTTCACCAATTCATCAACTTGCCTTTGGAGTTCTTCATGCTCCTTGGGACTCATTCTATATGCTGCCTTATTAGGTAGAACAGCCCCTGGAATAAGATCAATGTGATGCTGGATATCTCTCAAGGGTGGAAGGCCATGTGGATTCTCTTCTGGTATAACATCTTCAAATTCTTCCAAGATTTATTTCATGATTTCTGGTGTCTCTTTGTGTTGTTCATTTGCTTCTACTACTAGTAGAGCCATAACATGACCACCCTTGTCTAATTCATCTTTGCATTCACCATAGGACATAAAAGCGCTAACTTTCTTTTTTGGTGCACTGATTTCAGATGGTTGTAATGGAGCTAAAATAATCTTCTTTTCATTCACTTTGAAAGAATAAGTATGTTTGTAGCCGTCATACAACACCCTTCTATCATAATGCCAAGGTCTTCCCAACAGCAAATGACAAGCATCCATAGGAGCAACATCACACCATACTTCATCTTTATAATACTTGCCAATAGAAAATGAAACTAAACATCTTTTAGTTACATTAATGTCATTTCCTTTTTGCAGCCAACATAACTGGTATGGATGTGGATGAGGGATGGCATCCAACTTTAGCTTCTGCACCATCTCCAAAGATACCACATTCTCAAAGCTGCCGTTGTCGATGATCACCAAGCACACTTTGCCAAGAGAAGTGCATTTAGTGTGAAACACATTTTTTCTCACCCAACTTTCATCGTCGGCCACATATGACACTTGTAAACTACGTTGCAATACAATAGACAAACCATGATCAGCATAAGTAATCTCTTCCTCATCATCATCGTATTTTGGTTCGTCGTCAGCTTCATCTTCTCCTCCATCACTATGATCTTCAACCAAAGTTACAATCCTCCTATTTGGACAATCCGAAGCAATATGCCCAAAACCATGACATTTGAAGCATTTTCGGCCAGTTGGGGTAGAAGAATTAGGTATTTTTTTGCTGCCAGCAGATTCTTCACCATTTTCTTGCACCTTCGATATCACCTTGCTTTGGACAGTAGGCTTGGAACTTCCTCCTTTTGTGTAGCCTTCTTTTGAGTCATACCGAAAACTCTTTTCAAACTTCTGTTGCTTTTCAACTTTTAATGTCAGCTTGCTCACATCATTTAAAGACCAATATGGCTGTAGCTGAACAACTTTAGCAATCTCATACTTCAGACCTCCCAAGTATCTTGCAATTGTTTGCTCTTCCGGTTCCACAAGTTCTTCTTTTAACATCAAATTATCAAATTCTACAGTATACTCCTCCACACTAAGATCTTTTTGCTTGAAATCATGTATTTTGAGAAAGATCTCTTGCCTATAATTATGAGGTAAATATTTTCTCTTTAGCTCCCTTTTCATTTTCTCCCATGTAACGATCTTACTCTTCCCCTCATGTTCTCTTTGTTTCTTCAAATTTTCCCACCAAAAAGATGCATTCCGCCTGAGTTTGAGTGCCACAAGTTTGACCTTCTTTTGTTCTGGTGGTTCATGAAAATCAAAAATACTTTCTACTATATTAAGCCAATCGATAAAGTCATCAACATTTATTTTACCTTCAAATTCTGGAATATCAAATCTGGGGTTATATTTATTCTGCCACTCGTCTTGGACTTCATTTCTTCTCCGACATCTTCTCGACTCCCTTAGAAGAGGTGTATCATCATCAAAAGTAAACTCTCGAGCTTCATTTTCATGTTGGTTATGTCTACTTTGAAGTTCGTCGATTATCTCACTTTTTTCTTGTAGGCTACGTAGCAATTTTCGTAGCTGCAGCCTCAACGACTCAGCGTCATCTTCGTGGTCGCTACCTTCACCAACTACATCTTTTCCATTTCACCTTGCCATGATCTCTAGCCTTTAGCTCTGATACCAAACTGATACCGGGGAGGGTAAAAATGCAGAATGGATTTCGAAAGAACACCAATAGAATAGTTGTACAGATAGAAAATATCACAGAAGGCAATTGACGAACTCTCGACGAAACTTCAGTAAAACGAAATATAGCTCACCACCAAGTTTAAAAATCAAAAGGGATACAGAAGATCACCACCCTAATGATAATAAACAATGATACAGAACTGAAAGCAAAAGACTCACCACTCAAGGACGCATCCAAGAGATACAGAGTTCAAAAGAGCACTCCAAGAGAGCTTCTGTCAATATCCTTAGTTTTCTGAAATCTTTTCTAAGCCCTAAACCCCAAAATAAATACTAGTGCATGAAACAACCCTTCATGCATAGGAAATTTCGAAATTAAGTGCTTTACAACTGCCAACCAACTCCATTAATGAATTCCTTAGCCATGAAGAAAAGCACCATGATACAGCTTTACAGCTGCCAACCAACTCCACTAATGTATTCCTTTGTGCTGGGAATATGCTGATGAGCTGTTTTATCTGAGTAGGCTGAGTTGAAGATTATGTAGCAATATTGTTGGCTGAAAAAAATATCATATTATCAGTATGATCCATATGAGCAGATTGTAACAAATTAGACACTCCCGTGTCAATAGTAGATACACATGAACTTACTTTTTGGCACACAAAAGTGATTGCTTTAGGTATTTCTCTAAGTTTTGTAAACTTGTTCAAAATGAAAAGGGTTTTATGATTTCATCAATTTGGAGTGATCACGGTGGTAAATTTCAAAACTATAATTTTCAAGAATTTTGTGAATCTAATGGATACAACCATAATTTCTCTACTCCAAGAAATCCTTAACAAAATGGAATAGTAGAAAGAAAAAATAGAAACTTACAAGAAATGACTAGAACCATATTAAACGAACATAGCCTACCTAAATATTTTCCATAAATACGGCATGCTATGTCATGAATAGAGTTCTAGTAAGACCATTACTCACCAAAACTCCTTATGAGTTGTGGAATAATAAAAAACTCAATGTTTCATATTTTAAAGTTTTTGGGTGTAAGTGTTTTATCTTGAATGAAAAAGATACAATGAAGGGATTTTTCTTGGCTATTCTTATATTTCTAAAGCATTTCATATATTTAACAAAAGAACTTTAATTAAAGAAGAGTCTATTTATGTTTTTTTCAATGAAGTTTCCGAAGTCAAGAAAAATGATTTTGATGATGATGTTAATTTTGATGCTTTGAAATTAAATGAAACCCCTTCTCCATCTAACAACTTGGATGCATCTTCTTCCAAAAAATCCTTACCCAAGGAATGGAAGTATATAGATACTCATCCTAAGGAGCTAATCATAGGAGACACATCAAAAGGAGTCCAAACTTATCCTTCTCTTAAGAATTTTTGTACCAATGTCGCTTTTCTCTCCAAAATTAAACCAAAATATATTGATGAGGCCTTAAAAGATGATTTATGGGTTATCACAATGCAAGAAGAGTTGAATCAATTTGAGAGAAATGAGGTGTAGAAGCTTGTTCCTAGGCCAAATGACCATTTAGTTATTGGTACTAAATGAGTCTTTAGAAACAAGCAAGATGAATTTGGTATCATGGTTCGAAACAAGGCTAGATTAATGGCTAAAGGTTTCAACCAAGAAGAAGGCATCAATTATAAAGAAACCTTCGCTCTTGTGGCACGATTAGAAGCTATAAGGATGCTCCTTGCCTATGCTAGTAGTGATAATTTTAAGTTATTTCAAATGGATGTTAAAAGTGATTTTCTTAGTGGATTTATTTCCTAAGAAGTTTATATTGAATAACCTCCCAGATTTGAGAATGACAATCTCCTTAATCATGTGTTTAAATTGACTAAAGCTCTCTATGGATTGAAACAAGCCCCAATGGCTTGGTATGAGAGACTTAGCTCATTTCTTATCGAAAATAATTTCTCTAAAGGCAAGGTCGATACTACATTGTTCACCAAAAATTTTAAAAATAATTTTTTTATTATTCAAATTTATGTTGATGATATTATTTTCGGTTCCACGAATGAATCTCTATGTGAATCATTTGCTAAAAGTATGAGTCTTGAATTTGAAATGAGTTTGATAGGGGAATTAACTTTCTTTTTAGGCTTACAAATCAAATAACTAATTAATGGTATTTTTCTTAGTCAAACAAAATATGCTTTATATTTGCTAAAAAGGTTTAATATGGATAGCTCAAAGGCTACCAATACTCCTATGAGTACCTCCACTAAATTAGACATTGATGAAAGTGGAGAATGCTTTAATCAAATAGCTTATAGGGGTATGATAAGAAGTTTACTATACCTCACCGCAACTAGACAGGATATCATGTTTAGTGTATGACTTTGTACTAGGTTTCAATCTAATCCTAAGATATATCATCTTAAAGCTGTTAAAAGAATTCTTAGATATCTTAAAGGTACCACTAATCTAGGATTATTATATCTAAAATTCGAGAACTTTGAACTAATTACTTATGCTGATGCAGATTTTACTAGATGTAGATTAGATAGAAAAAGCACATCCGGAACATGTCAATTTTTAGGACACACTTGTTTCTTGGTCTTCCAAGAAATAAAACTCGGTTGTACTATCTACAACTGAAGCTGAGTACATTGCAGCTAGTGCATGTTGTGCATTAGTTGTGTGGATGAAAAACACTTTAGAGGATTATAAGATTCATCTTAAAAACATTCCCATAAAATGTGATAACAAAAGTACAATATGTTTAATAAAAAATCTCATTCAACACTCTAGAACTAAACATATTGATATTAGACATCACTTTATATGAGATCATGTTAATAATTATGATGTAATCATAGAGTTTATTGATACAAAACATCAATTAGCCAATATTTTTATAAAGCCTTTAAGTGAAGAACAATTTGATTTTATTAGAAGAGAATTAGGAATGTTAATTTGTCCGAATGCATGAATTTGTTAAATTTCATTTTTAAACTTTCTTAATTCTTTGGATCGCTCACTTAAATCATGATCTTATTGTTGAATCTCATATTTTGATGATGAAATCAATTGATAAGTGTTTATGATTTGATCTGCATTTTGAATGACGCAGGATGCTTTGATCAGGGAGAGACAATTAAAGCAGAAAGAATCAAGTTGGGTCGGAGGAAAATATGTTTGAAGATTGGATGTCGGGCTGGAGGATCGGTCGATGTATCGACAGAAAGCTTCGGGCCATAGATTCGAGCATCGAGCTAAGAAGAGCATATATTGTGCCAAGGAGATCGGAGTTGCGAAGGTCAACTGGCCGATTGGGCAATAGGCCGTAAGAGAGAACGATGCGCCGAAGAATTGGACGAAGCGTCGATGGACCAATGAAATGCCAGACAACTTGATTCATGCTTAGTAATAATTGTCTAGATCGAAGTGTGTTTTTATGTGTGCAAGATTAACTACAATAGCAAGGCATAAAGCAAAATGAAGTCCCGGAGTCCAGAATTCGATTTCGTTGGGAGTTCAAAAGTTCGTCGGAAGTCCGAATGTTTGTCGAAAGTTCAGCAGGAATTGACCAAGAAGTCCTAGAGCTTGCCAAAGAAGCTCATCAGAACTCTCTAAGAAGATTATCGTGAAGTCTAGGAGATTGCTAGGAGTCCACTAGAACATTACCGAGAGATCATCGGAAGTTCGCCAGAAGATCGTCGGAAGCTCACTGAAAGAAACCTAGACTTACGGACTTTGTTTAGCTTAGTAAATATCTTAAAATTCATAGTTAGCATATAATTGGGATTAGAATTGGGCCAACCTAATTAGGGGATATTGGGCCCAAGTTTGAGCTGTGTTGGGCCAAGAGAAAGGCCTAAACGGTGACCAAATAGGTGAAACCATCATGGCATAGTCTCCGAGACTATGTCAGGTGATGGTACTGCCAGTATGGGTGACGGTACCACCTAGACACAGTCTTCTAGGTGGTGGTACCACCAGACTGGGCAGTACCACCGCCTAGTGTCAGACTATAGGTGGTGGTACCGCCTAGTGCAAGTGGTGGTACTACCCATACCTTAAAATCTCAAGGGATTTGAATTTTGGCTCCATTTTTGAAGCCATTTGGGATCTATATATACCATAGCTTCCTGTATGGAGAAGCAAGAAAAATGAACAAAAAACTATATATTTCTAGAGTTGAAAACCCTTGTAAAGTATAGAGTCCCTCCTCCTAAAGTTTAGAGATCATTCTAAAGGAGAGTGTGAGGGAAGCTTTGTAAAAAGGGGGTGTAAAGTTCTCTCCTAGCAAAAAGAGAATAGAGCTGTAAGAAGAAGGTTGATCTTCGCCTATTAAAGGAAGATCGTTAGTAGATGCCGGTAGCCTCGACAGAAGGGGAATCAGTGGAGTGGATGTAGGTCACGGTGACTGAACTAATATAAAAACTTGGTTTGCATTTCTATTCTTGCTATTTACCTTCACTGCAAACTGTCATATGTCCTCTTTACTCTAACTGCACATCCTTATAAACGTATTTCAAGTTATCATCTTTCCGAAATCAATTTTATTGAATGAAAGATTTTACAAAGTTGACGTTTTTATCGCTGCACTAATTCACCCCCCCCCCTAGTGCTGACTCTTTCCTAACAGTTGGTATCAGAGCCTCGTAATTTCTCATTTGGTTTAATACCCAAGAGAAATGGCTCTTTACGGCTTTCAAGAGAGTCACTCTCTCATTCATCCTCCCTTGTTCAATGGGATGAACTACACATATTGAAAAACTCGAATGAGAGTTTTCTTGCTTTCGTTGGATTTGAATTTATGGAATATTATCGAAAGCGGTTTTCGAAGGTCTTCTCTTCTAATGAACCATTGGAATGATTTGGAGAAGAAGACTTTTTTTTTTAATTCTAGAGCTATGAATGCTCTATTTTACGCCTTAGACAAAAATGAGTTTAATCGGATTTCTACTTGCTAAACCAATTTTGATGTTTAGCATATTCTTGAAACCACTCACGAAGGCAGAAGTAGATTAAAAGTTTCGAAGGTCAATCTTTTAATGCACAATTTTGAACTATTTCGAATGAAGCCGAGCGAAACTATTGTTGACATGTACACCCGTTTTACGGATATCATCAATGGTGTAAAAGCTCTTGGCAAATGTTTTTCTAATTTTGAACTCGTTAACAAGATTTTATGATCACTTTCTAAAAATGGGATTAAAAAATAACGACTATTCAAGAATCAAAAAATTTGAATACTTTTTTGATCGAAGAACTTATCGAGTCTCTAATGACCTATGAAATGACGTGCAATGTACGTAAAGAACTTAAGAACCACCTTCCAAAGAATAGGAAGGATTTTGGACTTAGAACAATCGAAGACCACTTGAGCATAAGCTCAAGTGATGGTGAACTTGAACTCCTCACTATGAAATTTAAAAAGTTCATGAAACAAAAATTAAAGAACAAAAAGAACGCAACTACTTGCTATGAACGTAAGAAAAAGAAGGTGACTTTGGATGAATCGAACTCCTAAAAGGCGAGGTGGCAAACTACACCTTAACGGCTTTCTACAACAAGGTAAACAACTCAAATGAAACTCCCTTAGTTTACTTTGAAATTACATGATGTTCTTCGTGAGTTATTTTTAATTTAGTTTAAAAAATTATATAATTTTTTTTTTAAATTACATGTTTAATGATGTAATGAAAATGCAAAAAATTAGGATCATGCTAGTAATTTTGAAAATGATAATAAAAATTACATGTTTTATGTTAAAGAAATAAAATGTTAGATTTGAATCTAATGATAATCCTATGTATGTTTTTCAAGAAGAAATAATGTATATCTTGATGATTTTCGTATTGATTTTTTATTTTGTTTGAAAATGTATTATGCTCAATGAAATAATGATTGATGAATATGCTTTATGTTTAATGATTTCTTTAGCTTGTATGCCTTATCATGATGAATGTTTTGAAAATAAATGTTTGTATCATACTTTATGATTTTTATGCATAAGGACTTGAAGTAATGATTTGAAATCATATGTTTTGGAATTACATGTTACACTTTTTGATCTTGATGATTTTGTATCTTTCCATTTTAAATGTTGATGCATGGTTTTGACATAAGAACAAATATTTGGGCATGCTAATATAAAGTCAATCACACAAATTGAAACTAAAGAAGTTTAGATATCTTTAAGAATCATTCAACATTATATTCAATGAAACCATGCTTAATGTGTTAATGAAAATGTTAAGAGGTTTGATATCATGCTTAATATGAAATTATGCATGATGATTTTTGTGATTCATGGCCTATTGATCTTTGTCGCAATGAAAATTGCTTTTTCGGTTATAAACAAGATGGATGGTTTTTATGACGAAACTTATTTTTCGATCCTAAACATTGATGCATGTTTTTATTTGGAATAAATAAAAAGGGCATACTTCTATGAAATCGATCTTATGAATTGAATCACTAAAAACAAGAAAGCTTTCTCCTTGAAAAATTTATTTTTCTCTACTTCATCGATTTTCAAAAAGAAGAGATTGATAAGTCTATTTATATTTTTTTGAATCTCTTGAACTATGAAAGTGATTTTGATAATTTGAATTTGAATAATTTTTTATCTAAATCATGATCTTGATTCCTTGATTTTTACAAATTAAGATTTATTATGAATCAAGATTTTTCATTAATCGTTCTCCTATGATTCTACTTGGTATTTTCTTAAGAGGAAATTTTCTAAATGAATCATGATTTTTCTTGTGAGTTCTTGGATTTATTACTTGAGATATTTTTTTAATCAAGATCTGTTCTTTGTACTCCTATGATTTTTTTCTTGGTATTTTATTTAAAGAAGAGATTTATTATATAAATAATATCTTTCAGTATTCAAATGGTCTTATCTTTCATAACATGATTTCTTTGTATTTATGACTTGTATGCCTTGAAATGATTGAAATATTTTACACTATTATGTTTTTTCCTTATTCTTTCTTGTTTACAATGATAAAAGGGGAAGAAGTTATGATCATGCATGGTAGGATGTAATTTAACAAATTGATACCATCATGATGTGAAATATTTATGATTTGGAATGATACATGCAATACTTATGCTTTTTATTATGATGATGTATGTGATGTATTGCATATGATGTGAATCATGATTAAAATTGCTTTGATTTGAATTCAAAGATTATCTCAATTATAACATTTTGAAATAAGAATGATTACTTATCTTTGTCATGCTTTGAAAATTATTGCAAAAAGAAAAAGAGATACAAAATTATATTCTTCCCTTCTTTTTGACAATGATAAAGGGGGAGATAGCTAGCTTGCACAAGTCAAGAAGATGCAAAACTTGTTAGCTTGCTTTATGTAAAACATTGTATCTCGCTAGCTTGTTATCTTGCATTATTTTTCAAAAACTTGCTAGCCTCCATACTTCAAAAAGAAGTAACACTTGCCAAATTTCAGCTTGTATGTTATAAAATAATGTAAAATTTTGCTAGCTTGCACTTTGCAAAGGAAGCAAAAATGACACTTCTCAAAAGAAAAGAAAGAGCTTGCCATCTTGAATATCACTAGCTTGCCTATCTTAAGAAGCAAAAATACAAACTTACAAAATTTGTAATCATGCACGTCTTTAAAATTAATGAAGATTTGGTGATTATGCATGTTGTAAAGTGATATAAAATTTGCTAGCTTGCATGATGTAAAACTTGCTAGCTTGCATGATGATTAAACCTAAGATTTATTATATAATGATTTAGATATTATATCTCAAACACTTGATAGTTGCACTTCTCCTTTTTATTGATGACAAAGGGGGAGAAGTATGATGATGTTATGCATAAGTTTTTGATAACATGTTGCTTGGATTTTTGAATCCAAGAGTTCTATCAATATGGCATATTGATAGGGGGAGTTTGTTTAAACTCCGGGAGTTAAGGTTAACTCCATCATCAATTGGTTGTCATCATAAAAAAGGGGAAGATTATTGAATCTTAGATTTTGATAATGAAACCAATTGATAAGTGTTTATGATTTGATCTGTGTTTTGAGTGACGCGGAATGCTTCAATCCAGGAGAGACAATTAAAGTAGGAAGAATCATGTTGGGCCGGAGGAAAATATGTTAGCAGATTGGACGTCGGGTCGGAGGATCGGTCGACATATCAACAGAAGACTTCGGGCCAAGAAGAGCGGATATTGCGCTAAGGATATCGGAGTTGTAGAGGTCAATTGGCTGATTCGGCAATAGGCCGCAAGAGAGAATGATGCACCGAAGAATCGGACGAAGCGTCGTTGGACCAATGACATGCCGGACAACATGATTCATGCTTAGTATTAATTGTCTAGATCAAAGTGTGTTTTTATGTGTGCAGGATTAACTACGATAGTAAGGCATAAAGTAAAATGAAGTCCCGGAGTCAAGAACGCGATTTTGTTAGGAGTTCGAGAGTTCGTCGGAAGTCCGGACGTTCGTCGGAAGTTCTGCCAGAATATGTTAGGATCAAGAGCTTCACTAAGAGGGGGGGGGGGGGGGGGGGTTGAATTAGTGTAGCGAAAAATTCTTAGATTTCGTAAAAGATTTCGTACGTTCGATGGAAATCGATTCAGAAAGAAAGCAACTTGAAACGTAAGAGAGCGTAAGCGCAATGAAAGCAAGATGAGGAGGAGAAGCAGTTTGCTATGAAATGATTTGCAGTTAAAGTAAATTGCTTAAAACAAAATGCAAACTAGAATTTAGAGTGATTCAGTCAATGTGACCTACATTCACTTTTGGATTCCTTCTCCATTGAGGTCACCGACGTCTACTAAAGGCCTTCCTTCAATAGGTGAATACCAATCACCTTTTACAGCTCCTTCTCTTTTTGTCGGGTTTAGGAGATAACCCTTATAAATCTCACACCTCTCTTGAATGATCTCAAAAACTTAGAAAGAGAGGAGGAGGAATCTAGTACTTATTTATAACACTTTTACACCTTAATAACTTAAGATTATAATCACACTTCGGTGCCTTTTCATGTTGAAAAGGGTGGGGTATTTATAGGCCCTAATGGCTTTTAAAAATGGAGCCAAAAATTTATTGAATCTCATATTTTGATGATGAAACCACTTGATATGTGTTTATGATTTAATTTGTGTTTTGAGTGACGCAGAATGCTTCGATCAGGATGAGACAATTAAAGTAAGAAAACCATGTTGTGCTAGAGGAAAATGTCAGAAGATTGGACGTCGGGCCGGTGAATCGGTCGAAATATCAACAGAAGGCTTCGTGTCATGGATTCGGACATCGGGCCAAGAAGAGCGGGTATTGCGCCAAGGATATCGGAGTTGCGGAGTCAACTGGGTAATTAGGCAATAGGCCGCAAGAGAGGACGATGCGCCGAAGAATCAGACAAAGTGTCGAGGGACCAATGACATGCCGGACAACTTGATTAATTACTTAGGAGTAATTGTCTAGATCGAACTTTTGTTTTATATGTGCAGGATTAACTATGATAGCTTGAAGACATAGAGCAAGTCTATCGGAGTCAAGTTGGATGGGTGTTCGAGAGTCCGAAGATTCGTCGGAGATGCTGCCGGAATCAACCGAGAAGAAATCGGGGACTTGTCGGAGTTTTCGGAAGTCCACCGAAGAGATCGTCGGAGGTTCATGGAGATCACCGAGAAGGCTTGGCTACTCATTGAACTCGCCATAAGATCGGGAGCTTACTGGGAGTCTGCCAGAAGATCACAAGAAAGCTCACCGGAAGGAGACTCGACGTTTGCCGGTTAAAACCTTGCTTAGGACTATGTTTTCAGTTACGTAGTTTGCATGTAATTAGGGTTAGGATTAAGGGATAATCTTATATCCTGGTTAGGGGCCAATTGGGCCCGAATATGACTTGGTTTAGGCCGGATTTGAAGCTCCACCAATGACCGGTAAAGTCGGGCAGTGGAACCGTCGGATTCGGCGGTGCCACCACACCCGAGAGGTCCGGCAGTGGCACCATCGGACTGGGCGGTGGCACCGCCGATACACTATCAGTGTCAGACACTAACATGCAGTGGCACCGCCACTGACAAGCGGTGGCACCGCCAGCATTAGGAACCCAAGAGAATTCAAAATTTGGAGCCCAAATTTGAATCCTCTTGGGGCCTATAAATATCCCTCAATTCTCAGTAGAGAATACAACTTTTTGAGAAGCAATAGATTGAGACAAAAACCTTTGTAAAGTTTTTAGCAAGCCTTATTTTCAATTGCTTGAGTGTTCACCTCCTTCCTTTTTATTGAAAACTTATAAGAGTGTGAACCACTTATAAAAGTTGTAAGAAGGGTATTTGTCCTTCCCCTTCAAAGTAGTTTGCTAGTGGAAGTTGGGAGCCTCATCGAAGAAGGCTTCGCAAGTGGATGTAGGTCATTTGACCGAACCACTTTAAATTGGTATGTTCCTTAAATGTGTGAGTACTTACCTTCCTAAAATTATTATTTACACTGCAGCAAGCTTTCGTTTTCATCTTCTCACTTTACTCAAGTTATTGTCGAATCGAAATCTCCTCGCATTTACAAATTCGGTTTCAAACTTACAAGTTTTAATCCACTGCACTAATTCACCCCCCCCCCTCTTACTGCCGCTCTGATCCTAACAATTGGTATCAGAGCCTTGTTATTTCTAAGTTGGTTTAATACCTAAGAGAAATGGCTCTTTACGGCCTTCAAGAGGGGCACTCTCTCATTCGTCATCCCTTTTTCAATGGGACGGGCTACACTTATTGAAAAACTCAAATGAGAGTTTTCTTACTTTCTTTGGATTTGAATATATGGCACATAGTCGAAAATGGATTTGAGATGTCTTCTCTTCTAATGAACCATTGGAATGATTTGGAGAAGAAGATGTTTTCTCTAAATGCAAAGGCTATGAATGCCTTATATTGTGCGCTGAACAAAAATAAATTTAATTACGTTTCGAATTGTGATTCAGCTTTTGATATTTGGAGAACTCTTGAGGTCACTCAAGAAGGCACTAGCCGAGTGAAAGAGTCCAAAATCAATATTCTTGTGCATTCTTATGAACTTTTCTAGATGAAACCAAGTAAGTCCATCGGAGACATGTACACCCATTTTACGGATGTCATCAATGGACTTAAAGCTCTTGGTAAAGATTTTTCTAATTTTGAACTCGTAACTAAAATTTTAAGATCCCTTCCAAAGAGTTGAGATCCAAAAGTTACAGTCATTCAAGAGGCCAAGGACTTTAAAACATTTCCTCTCGAAGTACTTATTGGGTCTCTAATGACCTACGAAATAATGTATAATGCACGTAAAGAACTTGAGAACCACCTTCCAAAGGACAGGAAGGATTTGGGACATAGAACATTTGAAGACCACTTAAGCATAAGCTCAAGTGATGGTGAACTTAAACTACAAATGAAACAAAAATTAAAAAGTAAAAAGAACGAAACTACTTGCTTTGAATGCAAGAAAAGGAACAAGAATTGGGATGAATCGAGCTCCTCCGAAGATGAGTAGAAAATTAAGAAAGGCGAGGTGGCAAACTATGCCTTCACCACTTTCAGTGATGAGGTAATCGAAATCCCCCTAATTTTCTTCGAAATTACATAATTCTTTTTATAATGCACTTCTTTTTGTAATTTAGTTTTGAATCAATTTTTTAAATTAAATGTTCAAAAATAAAAATGCAAAAAATATGATCATGCTCGTAATCTTCAAAATGACAATGAAAATTGCATGTTCTATGTTAATGCAATAAAATGTTAGATATAAATCTAATGCTTGTACACCTAGTAAGATTAATCTTATGTATGTGCTTGAGAAGCAAGAATGTATATTTTGATGATTTCCATATTGATTTTCAATGACGATGCATGACTTTTGAATGGAAGGCTTGATGATTTTTTTATGAACCTTGTCTTTGATTTTCAAACATGATGTATGGTTTTGACATAAGAACAAATTTTGAGTATGCTAATATAAAGTCAATCATATAAATTAAAATTAAAGAAGTTTTAGTTATCTATAAGAATCATTCAAAGTTATGTTTAATGAAACCAATGCAATAAAGTTGTAATCAAAATATTGAAGTTTTGATATCATGATTGATAACTTTATGCATGATATTTTAAAGTAATACATAATGATTTTTGTAATTTATTGGTCTTGATGGTTTTATGACAAAATTCATTTTTTTGATCCTAAGTGTTGATGCATGTTTGAAAAGCATGTTAACATGAAATCAATCACTTAAAATGAAACAATTTAAAAAGGGGGGGTGGGAAATCTTTTATCAATGAAATCATGAATCTACTTATGTTATGAATTTTGTGAACCATAAAAATGATTTTGATAATTTGAATTTAAAATGAGTTTTATCAAAATCATGATCTTGATTTTTTGGAATAATATGATATTTCCTTTGATGATCATTTAAAAGGAGATTTGTCGAAATGATTCATGAAATTTTGGATTCATGACTTGATCCTTCGTTTGTTTATGAGATGGTTGAAATCTTTATACCTTTGAATTCTTCCTTTCTCTTTTCGATTTTTGAATTCATGCATGTTATATGTTGAAGATTTGAAACCATGTTTTGATATCATGCATACCCAAGAAATGTTGATTTGATAAATTAAATGATTTGAAAATGAATGATGATTTTTCTCTTGAATGTAACTTGTGATATTCTTTATGAATCATCATCTTGATTTCTCGATATTCGATACATGAAATTTTATTGTGAATCAAGATCTTGTTCTTTGAACTCCCATGTTTCTTCTTATTGTTTACTAAAGAAGAAAATTTTTGAAATGAATCATGATTTTTTTTGGAATTATAATGATTCATAAAGAATTGAGAGATTAAAAAATCTATCTATGTTTTCCTTTTATGAATATCTTGAAAATGATTTTGATTTGATGATTTGAATTTGAATAAGACTTATCTTGATTTTTCAAAATTTATAACTTAAGACTTCTTATGTAAGAATCAAGGTACTATAGCATTTGATCTCCTACATTTCTTTTTGACAAAATAAAGGAGATATGTTGAAATAAATCACGTCTTTTGGTATCCAAATGGTCTTATCTTTGATAATATGATTTCTTTGTATCTATGATACAAATGCCTTAATATGATTGAATCACTATTATAAAAGAAAAAGGAAATTGTTAGCTTGCTAATTGCAAAAATATTCGCTAGCTTGAATGATAAAACATGAGATTGTCTATAGTGTAAATTTATTGTTATCATGATGTGTAGATTGAAATAATGATTAGAATATTGATGTAATTATAAATGATGATTTAGTATTATGCATAAAATACTCTTGATATTATTTTGATGCATACAAATGAAAAGTTATGAACATGCATGGTAGGATATAATTTGACAAAATTGATACCATCATGATATGAAATATTATGATTTGCAATGATGCATGCAATGCTTATACTTTTTAATTATGACGTGATTATTACATATGATGTAAATCATGATTTAAAATGTTATGAGTTGTTGCTAAAATGATGTATGTTAATTTAATGCTTTGTGTCATGAATGCTCTAAATGATGAATGTTTGGTATCATGATCAAAATATTGATAAATAATTAAAAATTTTAGTATCATGTATGATATGCTCATAATGTTGATTGATTTATTCAATATCATGCATGAATGAAATATAAGGTTTTTGAAAATGTGCATGTTTTAATTTGAAAATATAATAATGCACGAATAAGATTGATACTTACCTTTGTTATAATTGATGTAAAGGGTCTTCCCTTCTTTTTGACAATGACAAAGGGGGAGATAGCTAGCTTGCACAAGATAAGAGAAGCAAAAAAAAAAAATTACAAACGTACACATCGCAAAAAGGGGCAAAACTTATTAGCTTGCTCATCTCAAAAGCAAGAAATGCTATCTTGTAATCTCAAGAAAAAGTGCTATCTTGCAAATCTCAAAGAAGCAATATGTGCCAAGTTACATATTTTGAAAAGAGGCAAAATAGTCCATTTTGCATATCTTTCTGCTAACATTTTATGTGTAAAAGTTGATAACTTGCAAACTATAAATTTGCATATCAAATGTGCAATCTTGCCTATCTCAAAAGCAAAACATGCTAACTTGCACATCTAGCAAACTTACGTATTTCAAGAAGCAAGGGATGCTTTCTTGAACATGTCAAAACTGCAAGCTTGTATGTTCTAAAATGTTGTAAAATATTGTAAAGTAGGACATGCTATTTTACTATCTTGCATATCTAAAACTTGATAGCTTGTATATTCAAATGTGATATAGCACTTGCTAAATTTTTGCTAGCCTACATGATGTAGCATTTGCTAAATTTTCAAGCTTACAAATTGCATGATGATGAAACTTGATATTATGTTTTTCATGCAATAAGTTGAATTCATCTCTCGAACACATAGAAAATGACACTTCTCCTTTTTTGTTGATGATAAAAGGGGAGAAGTATGATCATGTTATGCATGATGACATATTGCAAATATTCATGATGAATATTTGCAATGACTTGAATTTGGCTTGAATTCAAGGTTCTATCAATATGGCATATTGATAGGGGGAGTTTGTTTAAACTCTGGTAGTTAAGGTTAACTCCGTCATCAAGTGATTGTCATCATCAAAAAGGGAGAGATTGTTGAATCTCGTATTTTGATGATGAAACCACTTGATATGTGTTTATGATTTAATCTGCGTTTTGAGTGACGTAGGATGCTTCAATCAAGATGAGACAATTAAAGCAGGAAAACCATGTTGTGCCGGAGGAACATGTCAGAAGATTGGACGTCGGGCCGGTGGATCGGTCGACGTATTGACAAAAGGGTTCGGGCCATGGATTCGGGCATCGAGCCAAGAAGAGAGGGTATTGCGCCAAGGATATCAGAGTTGCAGAGTCAACTAGCTGATTGGGCAATAGGCCACAAGAAAGGACGATGCACCGAGGAATCGGACGAAGCGTCGAGGGACCAATGACATGCCGGACAACTTGATTAATTGCTTAGGAGTAATGGTCTAGATCGAACTTTTGTTTTACATGTGCAGGATTAACTACGATAGCTTGAAAACATAAAGCAAGTCTACCGAAGTCAAGTTCAATGGGTGCTCGAGAGTCCAAAGATTCGTCGGAGATGCTGCCGGAACCAACCGAGAAAAAATCGAGAACTTGTCGAAGTTTTCGAAAGTCTACCGAAGAGATTGTTGGAGGTTCGCGAAGATCACTGAGAAGGCTTGGCTACTCGCTGAACACGCCACAAGATCGGGAGCCTACTGGGAGTCCGTCAGAAGATCACCGGAAAGCTCACCGAAAGGAGACTCAACGTTTGCTGGTTAAAAACTTGCTTAGGACTATGTTTTCAGTTGCGTAATTTGCATGTAATTAGGGTTAGGATTAAGGGATAATCTTATATTCTGGTTAGGGGCCAACTGGGCCCAAATATGACTTGGTTTGGGCCGGATTTGAAGCCCAACCAATGACTGGTAAAGTCGGGTGGTGGAATTGCCGGACTGGGCGGTGGCACCACCCAGAACCCGAGGATCGGGCACTGGTACTGTCGGACTGGGCGGTGGCACCGCCCAGCACCCGAGAGGTCTGGCGGTGGCACCGTCAGTACACTGTCAGTATCAGACACTAATAGGTGGTGGCACTACCACTAACAGGCGATGGCACCGCTAGCATTGAGAACCCAAAAGAATTCAAAATTTGAAGCCTAAATTTGAATCCTCTTGGAGCCTATAAATATCCCTCAATTCTCAGCAGAGAATACAACTTTTTAAGAAGCAATAGATTGAGACAAAAGCCTTTGTAAAGTTTTTAGCAAGCCTTATTTTCAATTGCTTGATTGTTCACCTCCTTCCTTTTCATTGAAAACTTGTAAGAGTGTGAACCACTTGTAAAAGTTGTAAGAGGGGTATTTGTCCTTCCCCTTCAAAGTGATTTGCTAGTGAAAGTTGGGAGCCTCATCGAAGAAGGCTTCGTAAGTTGATGTAGGTCATTTGACCGAACCACTTTAAATTGGTGTGTTCCTTGAATGTGTGAGTACTTACCTTCCTAAAATTGTTATTTACACTGCAGTAAGCTTTCGTTTTCATCTTCTCACTTTACTCAAGTTCTTGTCGAATCAAAATCTCCTCGCATTTACGAATTCGGTTTCAAACTTACAAGTTTTAATCCGCTACACTAATTCACCCCCTCCCCCTCTTAGTGTTGCTCCGATCCTAACAAAAGTGTCTTATCCCGGATTTTCAGGGTATTGGCGGTACCACCGCCATTATTGGGCGATACTACCGCCTGACATCTGACACTGGGCGGTACTATAACTCAGTTTGGGTGGTACCACCACATGATAGAGCTTGGAGATCGAGCTCTGGTGGTACCACTGCCTAACAGGGGTGGTACCATCATTGGTAGCAATAACTGTCGGCGGTACCACCGTTGGCAGCAACAACTATCGGTGGTACCACTATTGGTAGCAATAACTGCCGGTGGTACCACCATCGACCAGGAATTCAGCATCCTGGTTGGGCCTTGACTCCGGCCCAAACTAGCCCAATTCCGAGCCCAGTTGGCCCCTAATAGAGATGATGGGATTACCTCCTAAATCAACTCTAATTATCATTCTAACTATGATTAAGGCAAGCATGGTCCGGTAAGTCGATTTTTCACTTAACGATCTTCCGGTGAACTTTTCGACGAGTCTTCTGGCGAGCTTCTAGCGAACTCCCAACCAACTCTCGGCTAGTCTTCCGGCGTGCATCCGGCGATCTTTCGATGAGCTTTCGGCAAGTTGTGCTTCCGATGATCTCACGATGAACTCTCGGCGAGCTCTCGGTATATCGTCTGAGTCTTTGACTCCAGCCCATCATCGGCTTTATGCCTTACTGCTATCGTAGTTAATCCTGCACACTTATCTCAACATATAGATTAGATCAAATAATTTATCAATTGATTTCATCATCAAAATCTAAGATTCAATAATCTCCTTTTTTATGATGACAACCAATTGATGATGGAGTTACCCCTATTTATATGCCATAATTGAGAAAAGATACTCTTGAATTCAATGCCTTTGAATTCAAGCATAAAATTGATAATTTAAACTTATTATCATCATGAACATCATGATTTACCATGTATTCATCGATAGAAATGATATCAAGACATGACATCCATTTTCGACTCAAAATCACAGAAATTTTCAGCATCAAAGTAAGCATGATATTGACAGAAATTTTCAGCTTCAAGGTAAGCATGATATTGATAGAAATTTTCAGCTTCAAGATAAGCATGATATTGACAAAAATTTTCAGCATCAAGGTAAGCATGATATCATACTAATCATTTGAAGAGGTAACATGGAAATCAAAGCACATAATTGTAATAATCAAAGTAAGTAACATTTTGAGTTTACAACATCAAGGTAAACAATATAGGATTACAATATCAAAGTAAGCAGAATAAAAGGGGATTTCATCCATTTCTCCCCCTTTGTCATCAGCAAAAAGTCACAATTAATTATTCAGGTGGTGGCCAATCAAAATATCTAAACAGGGTATTGAGTTGTTGATGAATCTACTGTAGCTCAGTCAAAATTTGATCTTGGCATTGTTCAAGTCGATCTTGCCATTGTTCAAATTGATCCATCCGTGTCCCTATGTCGGCAATAGATGAAGGAGGTGCTTGCTCTACTGGAGGTGATTCCTCAAAGGGACTAGTTGGAGGAGATAGATTACCCCTAAAAATTGGTGTTTTAAGTTCTGGTTTAGGTTAGAGGGGATCAGTCTTTCTAGACAGTCTAATCCATACACCATTTTTGAATATACATCTCATCCGTCGAAGTATATTTTTATTTATGATACTAAATCTATCTAATTTTATAACTTCTTCGTCGGGTGGAATGGCAATATCATAGGCATGGAGTAGTCTTGTGATTAAGCTACCATATGGAAGCATCATATCCTTTTTTGATATTTCAATCATATTTTGTTGGATTAGGTAACCAAAACAATTGTTATGTCCCTTCATAATCCAATACATGGTACCTAGTTTCATTTGGCTTACTTCATCATGATGATATTGCTTTAGGAGAATGATACTTATCGGGATATGATGAAGTATTTTGGTGCTTAAAGGTAGTAAATGTTCACAGCTTTTTTGGAAGAATCGTTAAGTTAGGATTGCTAAAAATTATTCCTAAGGCATCAACGTAAGTAGTCCAAACTATTTTATCATCCCATTGTTCTCTAAAATAACATCCTCTTTCATTTACCGGAATTCCTATGATGTTGCAAATTGATCTATCTGTAATGGGTATACGATGTCCTAATAGATAGGTAGTTACCCTTTCTTCTTCATCTATATGTAAATTGTTGTAAAATAGTCTAACAAGTCTAAGGTAAATAGGTTCACTCATTTGAAGAATAGGGAGAATGTCTAGATTAGCAAACCATTGAATAGGTTCCAAATCAATTAATTCGTCTAAATCAACATATTTGCCCTTATGAACATGTCTAAACTCTATTGATGGAAATTTTATGGCATGTTGATTAGAATCGAAAAATAGGGAGTCATAATTTTCATCTAATCTCCTCTTCCCTTTGTCCCTAGAAGATCTTCTAGAAACAATGAGACTAAACACATAAATGATGAGAGAACTATACATAAGAGGCAAGATCTATTAATAAATTGAGAGAAGAGGTTTGAGAATTACCATTGCAGTAATCTTCTTGAAAGGTTGAGATTGATCCTTGAATTTGAAGAAGAGAAGGGTTTCCTTGAGTTTCTAGAGGAGGATCAAGAAGAATGAGGGGTGGAGAGGTGTTTAGAAGTGTGAGGAAGGGGTGTAGGAGGGCTTGGGGTCGGTTCTACTGCCGGCCCTAAGTGCCTTTTTATAAGGTAGAGGTTGTGGGCGGTGGCACCGCTAGCTGGGCGGTGCTACGACCTGCCACCCGAGACAACTAGCGGTGCTACCACCAGCCGGGTGATGCTACCACCAGCCGGGTGATGCTAACGCCAACCGAGCGATGCTACCGCCAACCGGACGATGCTACCGCCAGTCGGGCAGTGCCACCGCCTACGGGCAGTGAGCACTGCTCACATTGGTGTGTGGAGCTATCACAAGTGACTCCAATTTTACAAGATTTTTATTGTTGTGAAGCACACAACCTTATTTACTTTATCATGTACAATTCGCATCATAAGAGGAGAAGATTCATATTATGTTGAATCTCGTATTTTGATGATGAAACCACTTGATATATGTGTTTATGTTTTAATCTATGTTTTGAGTGACGCAGGATGCTTCGATCAGGATGAGACAATTAAAGTAGGAAAAATCATGTTGGGCCGGAGGAACATGTTAGAAGATTGGACGTCGAGCCGATGGATCGGTCGACGTATCGACAGAAGGCTTCGGGCCGTGGACTCGGGCATTAGGCCAAAAAGAGCAGGTATTGTGCCAAGGATATCAGAGTTGTGGAGTCAACTGGTCGATTGGGTAATAGGCCGCAGGAGAGGATGATGCGCCGAATAATCGGACGAAGCGTCGTGGGACCAATGACATGCCGGACAACTCGGTTAATTGCTTATTATTAATTGTCTCGATCGAAGTTTTGTTTTACATGTGCAAGATTAACAACAATGGAAGTAAGACATGCAGCAGGAGTTGTACCAGAGTGAAGACTATGATCACGTTGGGAGTTCGAGAGTTCGACGGAAGTTCGGACGGTCGTCGGAGGTTCTGCGGGAACAAAATCCGAGAAGTCTAGGAGCTTGCCAAAGAAGCTCATTGGAACTCGCCAAGTGGATCATCGCAAGTCCAGGAGTTTGCCGGAAGTCCGCCGGAGCATCACCGAAGGTTCATCGGATGTTCGCTGGAAGCTCACCGGAAGAAGCGATTGACGCACCGGAGCAAGTTGCAGTAAATGTCTTAAGAAATATCATAGTTAGCATATATATTAAGTTAGGAATAGGAGGTGATCCCATTAACTTAATCTGGGGGCAATTGGGCCCTTGATAGACCCAAATTGGGCCGAATAGATTAACCCATTTGGACCAGAATTCCTGCTAGGCGATGGCACCACCCAGGAGATAGTCTCCCATGAAAGCTGGGCAGTGCAACCGCCTAGGTTAGGCGGTGGCACCGCTTGGGCTCAGTCTCCGAGCGAGACTGGGCGGTGCAACCGCCCTAGTCAGGCGATGGCATTGCTTGGGCTCAGTCTCCGAGCGAGATTGGGTGGTGCAACCGCCCCTGTCAGGCAGTGGCACTGCCCAGAGGCTCAGTCTCTGAGCTGCTATGCGGTTGTACCGCCCCAATCAGGAGGTAGCATTGCCAAGACCCTAGAAATCCGGGAAAAGACACTTTTGAGCTCCAAATTCAAACCAGTTTGGGGCCTATATAAACCCCACCCTTTCTTGCATGAAAGGGCAACCAAAGGCACCAAAAATCCAATCTTACTCTGTGATTTTTAGAGCACAAAAGTGTTGGAAAGGCTAGAAGTTCTCCTCCCTCTTTTCTTCCAAGTTTTGATCTTTCAAGAGAGGAGAGAAAAGTTTGTAAGGGTTGTCTCCTAAGCCTATCAAAAGGAGTGAAATTGTAAAAGGGTGGTTGGCCTTCGCCTATTGAAGGAAGGCCTATAATGGACGTCGATGACCTCATCGGAGGAGGAAGCCAAAAGTGGATGTAGGTCAAGATTGACCGAACTACTCTAAATCTCAGTTTGCATTTACTTTATGTTCTCTATCTTAACTACAAACTTCCTCCATAGCTTTACTTTAACTGCACTTCGCCTAATCTAAGTTAAAGCAACTTCCGAATCGGCTTTCATACCGAAATCGCTTTTATTGTACGAACGTCATATTTCAATTTGCAATTACATTCTGTTCTCTATCTTAACTGCAAACTACCTCTATATCTTTACTTTAACTGCATCTCACTTGATCATAAGCTAAAGTGATTTCTGAATCGGCTTTCTTACCGAAATCGTTTTTATCGTACGAACATCGTTTTAAATCGTCGAAAGTTTTCCGCTGCACTAATTCACCCCCCCACCCCTCTTAGTGCTCTTGATCCTAACAATTGGTATCAGAGCTCGGTATTTCTCATTTCGGATTTACACCCGAGAGAAATGGCTCTTCATAGCTTTCAAGAGAGCTTTTCGGTTGTTCGTCTACCGTTGTTTAACGGATTGGACTACACTTATTGGAAAACTCGAATGAGAGTTTTCTTGATTTATATGAATTTAGATTTATGGAATATTATTGAAAACGATTTTCAACTTCCCTCTAAACTGATGAGTGAATGGTCGGATTTGGAGAAGAAGTATTTTCTTTAAACACAAAGGCTATGAATGCTTTATTTTGCACTTTGGACAAAAATAAGTTCAATCGGATTTCTATGTGCAAAACAGCTTTTGATATTTGGCGAACACTTGAAATCACGTACGAGGGAACTAGTAGAGTCAAAGACTCGAAAGTTAACATTTTATTGCATGATTTTGAGCTTTTTCGAATGCAACCAAGCGAGACTATAGGCGACATGTACACCCATTTCACGGATGTCGTCAATAATCTAAGAGTTCTTGGTAAATCTTTTTTGAATTTTGATTTTGTGAGTAAGATCTTAAGATCCCTTCCAAAAAGGTGGGATCCTAAAATAACCGCAATACAAGAGATAAAAAATTTAAATGATTTTCCATTAGAAGAATTAATCGGGTCATTAATGACCTATGAAATAACACTTTTGGAACATTTTGAACCCAATGAGCACTTGAATCACCTTCCAAAGAATAGGAAGGATTTGGAACTATGGACAAATGATACTGTTAGGATCGAGAGCACTAAGAGGGGGGGGTGAATTAGTGCAGCGGAAATTTTACAGCGATTAAAACCGAAAGCTGCGTTCGTTCGATAGAAACTATTATGATGCAAAAGCTGATTCACAGTTTGTATCTAAGTGCAGTTTGCGTCTAAGCGCAGATTGCGTCTAAGCGCAGTTTGCGTTTAAACACAGTTTGCGTCTAAACACAGTTTGCGTCTAAGCGCAGTTTGCATCTAAACACAGTTTGCGTCTAAGCGCAGTTTACGTCTAAACGCAGTTTACGTCTAAACGCAGTTTGCGTCTAAACGCAGTTTGCGTCTAAGCGCAGTTTACGTCTAAACGCAGTTTGCGTCTAAACGCAGTTTGCGTCTAAACGTAGATGACAGTTTGCAGTTCTAAATGAAATCAAGACGTAAACGTAAACTGCACAGAACCTTGTTAGTAAAAGCGCAGAAGACAGTTTGCAGTTGTAAATGAAATCAAAAGACGTAAACGTAAACTGCACAGAACCTTGTTCGTAAAAAAGCGCAGAAGACAGTTTGCAGTTGTAAGTGAAATCAAGACGTAAACGTAAACTGCACAGAACTCATTCGTAAAAGCGCAGAGAGACAGTTTGCAGTTTGTAGATGGAATCAAGACGTAAACGTAAACTGCACAGAATTCGTTCGTAAAAGCGCAGAGAGCAGTTTGCAGTTTGTAAATGGAATTAAGACGTGAACGTAAACTGCACAGAACTCGTTCGTAAAAGCGCAGAGAGCAGTAGCTATGTAGGAGGTTTGCAGTAATGATAAAGTGCTCAAAATAAACGCAAACCAGAGATTTAGAGTGGTTCGGTCAGTCTTGACCTACTCCACTTTTGGCTTCCTCCACCGATGAGGTTACCGACGTCAACTAGAGGCCTTCCTTCAATAGGCGAAGGCCAACTACCCTCTTACATATTCACTCCTTTTGACGAGCTTAGGAGACAACCCTTACAGATGTTTTCTCTCCTTTCTTCACAACTCAAACTTGAAGAACAGAAGGAGGAGGAAAACTAGCAGTTTTGAGCTCTAAGAACCACTGAAAAGATCAAGATTTCGGGTAAGTTCTTGCTGTCTCAGTGCTGAATGGGTGGGGTATTTATAGGCCCCAACCCAATTCAAATTTGGAGCTCAAAACGATCAAATCCCGGAATTCCGGGATCAGGCGGTTGCACCTCCTGACTGGAGAGGTTGCACCACCTGGCAGAGCTCGAAGACCGAGCTCAGGCGGTGCCACCTCTCTGTCAGGGAGGTTGCACCGCCCAGTCTTGCTCGAAGACTGAGCTCAGGCGGTGCCACCTCTCTATCAGGGAGGTTGCACCGCCCAGTCTTGCTCGAAGACTGAGCTCAGGCGGTGCCACCTCCCGGCTGGGGAGGTTGCACCGCCCAGTCTCGCTGGGAGGCTTAGCCCAGGCGGTGCCACCTCCTGGCCTAGGCGGTTGCACCTCCTGGTGCAATCAGGGTCCGAATGGTTAGTTCCATTCGGCCCAATTTCAGTCTTTCAGGGGCCCAATTGCCCCAAGATTAAGCCAAAGGGATCACCTCCCATTTTCCAACTTAATCAACATGCTAACTACGATTAAATCTAAGACAATTTCTGCAGCTTTGCTTCGGTGTGTCAATCGCTTCTTCCAGCGAGTTTCCGGCGAACTTCCGTCGATCATCCGATGAACCCTCGGTGATGCTCCTGCGGACTTCCGGCAAACTCCTGGACTTTGCGACGATCCACTTGGCAAGTTCCGACGAGCTTCGCTTGGCAAGCTTCTGGACTTCTCGGATCTGTTCTCGCAGAACCTCCGACGACCGTCCGAACTTCCGTCGAACTCTCGAACTTCCAATGTGATCATGAACTTGACTCCGGCGCAACTCCTGCTGCTTATCTTTCTTCCATCGTAGTTAATCCTGCACACTCAAAACAAAAACTTCGATCGAGACAATTAATCCTAAGCAATTAACCAAGTTGTCCGGCATGTCATTGGTCCCTCGACGCTTCGTCCGATTCTTCGGCGCATCGTCCTTTCCTGCAGCCTATTGCCCAATCGGTCAGTTGACTCCGCAACTCCGATATCCTTGGCACAATACCCGCTCTTCTTGGCCCGATGCCCGAGTCCACGGCCCGAAGCCTTCTGTCGATACGTCGACCGATCCACCGGCCCGACGTCCAATCTTCTAACATGTTCCTTCGGCACAACATGTTTTTCCTGCTTTAATTGTCTCATCCTGATCAAAGCATCCTGCGTCACTCAAAACGCAGATTAAATCATAAACATATATCAAGTAGTTTTATCATCAAAATACGAGATTCAACAGATACTACTTGAGCGATGACTCAAGTGATGAGGACAATGATGAACTTGAACTTCGAATACTAAATCTTAATAAGTTCATTAAATAAAAATAAATAATAAATAATAAACTTGAATGGAGGAAGAGGCCAAAGAAGAGGAAGGCAACCAAGGATGAATCAAGAACTTCCAAAGGTGAAACGACGAATTGGGCTTTGACGGGCTTCGACTACAAGGTAAGTAACTCAACTCTCTTGAATTATTTTGAAATTACTTGAAGTTTTTCATGAGTGCTTAATTTAGATAGTTGGAATAGGAAATAAAAAATTATTTTTCAAAAATTATATCATGTTTTTCCTTTTAGCATCATTGAAAAATTAAAAATTTGATCATGAAAAGTATATTGCTAAGGTTTCATGCATGTTTTGTTTTGAAATGTTGAATGATGTATGCAACATTAGGTATGATAATTATATAATATATGATCATGCTTAGGATTAATCCATGCATGTGTATCTTGATGATTTTATGTCATGCATGAGTTTTTGAAGTAAATGTTGATTTGAAACTCTAATTTTAGATTAACATGTTTTTAATCTAATAGTTTTTGTGATGAATTAAGATGACATTCTCATGACATATTAAGATGACATAGTGTATGTACATCTATGTACGAATTTCTTGATAGTCTTTTGATGATAGATGTGATATCATGATGTGTTTGGTTTTGACGGTTTCATGATGAAACTTATGTTTTGATTTTAAATGATGATACATGTTATCATAAAAGACTTGAATACTCTCACATGAAATCAATTGTATGAAATGGAAATAAATTTTCTATCCTATTGAGATTAATGAATTTATTTTACCAATCTTGTGAATCTCATGAAAATAAACATGATGAATATTTGAAAATAAATGAGTGTATCATGCATTTGGTCTTAATGATTTTTCTTTAACATACTTTTTAAATCATACTTGATGATGAATATCAAGATATTAAAAGGATGTTATCATGGAATCATGCTTGATGATTTGTTTTTTTTTACCTTTCCATCTTAAATGTTGACACTTGTTTTATTAAAGGTAAAGGCATGCTTATAAGAAGCAAATCACATGAATAGAAATTTATAAAAATGAAATGTGATCCTCTATCTCATCGTCTTTTCAATAAATCTATGCTTGTCATGTATGAATTTATTGAATGTGACTTTGAGGATGATTTCGGATTTCACAAATGCGTGATTCATACTTATGACACAAGACACATTTTAAATATGAATCATGTTCAATGCTTCAAACATGTTACATCTCCCTTAATTGATTTTATTCTCCTAGATTTATTTACCAAAGAGGAGAATCTTCCGAATGAATGAAATGATACAAATAAATCACTTATCGATATATCTTTTTGAAATATCTTTTTAATGTGATGTTGATAATTTGAGATGCCTGTTGGAATTCATGACATGAGATAATTGAATCCTTGACTTACTCTTTATATGGTTTGAAAATAGATGTTTAAAATCTTGCTTGATGAGTTGTTTTATAAGATTTTGCCTTTACGTCTTGAACCTTCATGCTTATCTTGATTTGGCATATAAAGACTAAGGCATGCTTAGATGAAAAAGAATCACTTAAAAAATGCCTTTCCCATCTGATCGAGATTAATGATTTCATGATATTTTGTGAATCTCAAAATTGATTTTGATGACTTGATTATGAGTATCAAGTTAACGATTTGACTTGAATAAGTTTTATCTAAATCATAATCTTGATCTTGCAAAATTGGAATCATAAATAATATCTTTTAGTATTCATGAATTGATACTCACAATATGAAAGTATTGGTATTCATGACTTGAATTTGATTGAAACATTGCATGCTTAAATTAATCATTCTCCTATGTTTCAAAAATTCTTTAAATGCCTTATGTGATGATTGAAAATTAATTTGCATGAATCACGAATCATGACTTAATCTATGATATTGATATATTTTAATCATGATCCTTGGTTGTATAATTCTTTTGCTCTATTAAAAAGATTTGTCAAATGAATCATGTCCTTCTTGAATTTTCTTGATACCATGATATGATTTTGTAATATGGCTTGTATAATGATTAAATTTTTTAGCCATTGATTTCTCCCTTCTTTTCGATAATGATAAAGGGGGAGTTATTTTACTAGCCTGCATATTTCAAAGGAAGGAAAATTTGCTAGCTCGATCATTTCATTGAAAGAACTTGCTATCATGAACACTACCAATGAATTGCAAATCTTGCAATATAAAGAGAAGAAAAGAATTGCTATCTCGAAAGAGGCAAAAAATGTAAAACTTAGAAAACTTGCAATATAATTGCTCTTGCCATGCTTTGTATCAAAAATAGGTTGATAACCTTAAAAGCATCGCATTAAATTTTTTAGTGTATCGCATTGTATCATATGTATCTCAAATTGAAATTTTTGAGACTATTATCATATCATGTTTAACAATTGATGTCTTTCATGACATGATTTCTTTGCATTGTTGTCTTGTATGTATCATGTGATGATTGAAATATTGATTGATGCAAATTCATAGTTTATGTAAAAGTCTAAATCATTGGTTCCTCTCCTTTTCGGCAATGACATAGGGGGAGAAAGATTGCTAGCTCAAGGCAAATGCTAGCTAGCTTGTACTCTTCCCTTCTTTTTGACAAAAACAAAGGGGAGAAAGCTTTTGCTAGTCAGAACATGCAAAGAAAAGCAAAGTGCGATCTTGCACAAGAAGCAAGTGTTGAATTGGCATGATTGAACTTAAGAATCTTGCTATGCTTTTGTGCTTATATGTTGTGATGAAAAGCTAGCTTGTGTATAGTAAAACTTGCATATCGTAAAAATTGCTAGCTTGTAGTAAGCAAACAGTTGGTATCTCAAGAAAAGCTAAACATGCTAAACTTGCACTTTGCAAAGGAAGCAAAATTGGCGGTGGTACCACCCAGACACAGTCTTCAAGATTGTGTTAGGCGGTGGTACCGCCCAGACATAGTCTTCAAGACTATGTTAAGCGATGGTACCGCGCAAATACAGTCTCCTAAACTATGTCAAGTGGTAATACCGCCAGACTGAGTGGTGGTACTATCTAATGTCAGTGCTATAGGCGGTGGTACCGCTAGGACTCAGGAAACCCAAGATGAGACCTTTTTTGCTCCAATTTTGAAGCTATTTGAGGTCTATAAATACCTTAGCTATTCTACATGGAGTAGCAAGAATTGAGCATGAAATTGAGTTAAAAAAGAGGGAAAGAAAAATTGAAAACTCTCTTAGGATTTAGAGTCCCTTCTTCCTAGTGTTTAGAAAGTTCTTCTAAAGGGAGAAGTGAGGTATAAGAAAGAGAGGTTGTAAGGGTTATCTCCTAAACCCGTGAAAAGGAGAAAGAATATAAAAGGATAGTTGATCTTTGCCTATTGAAGGAAGATCATCTTTCAGTGTAGTAATCATTGCAAGAAACTCCTTGCCCTATATAATCAATTTTATCTTTGAATATTTGCTATCACAAGTTAAAATCTGTCCATCAATGATCTTTACTTTGAATCTGTCACAGCCTTCAATGTGGTGGGCTGATCGGGCTACAACTTTCCTATCCATAAACTTATTAGTGCTACCCGTATCAATCCAAACAGTGACAGGTTGATGCTTCAAAGTTCCTCCGATTTTCATAGTTTGTGGGTTAGCATAGCCAGCCAATACATGCACTGTATATTTGATGGCTTCAATATCTTCATCAATTTCCACACCTTCATGATCGGAGTCCAACTCTTCTATTTCTAGTTCCTCTCCAATTGGCTCAATCATCAGAAGTTGCCTTTGTTTATATCGGTGCTCCATACTCCACTTTGACAGAAGAGGAATCGGTGGAGTGGATGTAGGTCATGATGACTGAACCACTATAAAAATCTAGTTTACATTTCTATTTATGCAATTTACCTTACTGCAATCTTTCTTACTTGATTTATCTTCACATTACACTCCTACGAATGCTTTTAAGTTAACATCTTTCCGATCGATTTTCAATGAACGAATATTTTTGAAATCGATGTTTTTACCACTACACTAATTCACCCCCACTCTTAGTGCCGACTTGTTCCTAACAAGGATATTGTATGCCTTAGTGATAGAGTCTATCATGTATGTAATGCTATGTACCAGGCCTGATATAGTGCATGTTTTGAGTGTCACGAGCATGTATTAGGTGGATCCAGGCTTAGAGTATTGGAAAACAATAAAGTGTCTCCTTAAGTACTTGAGAATGACCTAAGATCTTTTATTGGTATATGGAGGTAGTAACCTTAGGGTTGAGGGCTACACAGACTCAAGCTTCTAGTCCAATGTCGATGATAGCAAGTCTAATTCAAGGTATGCGTTCACCTTGAATGGAAGTGCTGTGTGTTGGAAGAATTTCAAGCAAGACAATATTGTTGACTCGACCAAAGAGGTGGAGTATATTGCTACAGTAGAGGTAGTGAAGGAGGTAGTCTAGATGAATAAGTTCATCATAGGTTTGGGAGTCATGTTGAGAAGCAAGGAACTGATTCCCTTATATTGTGACAACAATGGGGTAATTGCTCAAACAAAGGAACCCAAGTCTCATTAGAAGTCGAAGCACATTCTTAGGAGGTTCTACCTAATCAAAAAGAGATTGTCGCCCGAGAAGATATAGCTTCTTCCGACGATAATATCACAGATCCACTAACAAAACCATTGTCTTAAATTATCTTTGAGCATCACAGGGGTCTGATGGGGATCAAACATATAGGTGATTGACTTTAGATCAAGTGGGAGATTGCTAGTCATAGGTGCCCTACAAGCCAATCACATGAGTGATGGCATGTGTGACATAATATGCATTCTTTTTGCTTATTATATTTTGATATTTTTATCACTTTATATTGCTTACTGCATATATGCATATATATTGTGATGTCCGTGGATTTATGCAATAGGAATCAGATCATGAGAAGATCATGATAATAAGACCAATTAGCCTTTAAACATAGACCCTAAGCAATAATACTGTCAGCGATGGTACCACCCCTATTCGGCGGTGGTACCATCCAGAGTCAAATCCTGTAGTGGTAATATTGCCCAGGAATGGTGGTGGTACCGTTAGTACCCAAAAAATCTAAGATGAGACCTTTTTACACTCCGAGTTTGAATCAACTTGAAGCCTATAAATACCCCTCTCATCCCTGGTTAACTTACACAAGCACAAAGAATTAAAAAAAAGAAAAACGCTATTGTAATCTTTTGTGAGAATCATCCTCTACTTTAAGTGTTATAATAGTTTGAGAGAGGAGTGAATACTTGTAAAGGTTGTCTTCTAAACCTGTGAAAAGGAGAAGAGGGGTGTAAAAAGGAGGTTGATCTTTGCCTATTAAAGGAAAATCGATAGTGGATGCCGGTGGCCTCGACGAAAGAGGAATCGGTGGAGTGGATGTAGGTCACGATGACCGAATCACTATAAAAATCCAATGTACCTTTACTTCTTGCAATTTACTTTTATAAGCAAACTGCCTCTCCTTCTTACTATGCTTTTACTATGCCTATACTCGCATACACTTTCAAGTTTCCAAAATTGGTTTTATCGTACGAAACAAAATTTCTGTAACCGACATAATTTTTACCGCTACACTAATTCAAACCCGCCCCCCCCCCCCCCCCCCCTCTTAGTGCCGACTCGTTCCTTTGGTATTAGAGCCTCGTATTTCTCATTTAGTTTAACACCTAAGAGAAATAGCTCTTTTCGGCTTTCAAGAAGGTCACTCTCTCATTCGTCCTCCCTTTTTCAATGGGATGAACTACACATATTGGAAAACTCGAATGAGAGTTTTCTTGCTTTCTTTGGATTTGAACTTATGGAACATTGTTGAAAATGGTTTTTGAAGGTCTTCTCTTCCAATGAACCATTGGAATGATTTAGAGAAGAAGACATTTTCTTTAAATGCTAGAGCTATGAACGCTCTATTTTATGCCTTAGACAAAAACGAGTTTAATCGGGTTTCTACTTACGAAACGACTTTCGATATATGGCACACTCTCGAAATCACACATGAAGGCACTAATAGAGTAAAAGATTCTAAAACAAATCTTTTAATGTATGATTTTAAACTTTTTCGAATGAAGCCGAGCGAAACTATTGTTGACATGTACACCCGTTTTACGGATGTCGTCAATCATTTAAAAGCTCTTGGCAAATGCTTTTCTAATTTTAAACTCATTAATAAGATTTTATGATCGCTTTCTAAATATTAGGATTCGAAAATAATGGTTATTCAAGAATCACAAATTTTAAATACTTTTTTGATCGGGTCTCTAATGACCTATGAAATGGCGTGCAATGCACATGAAGAACTTGAGAACCACCTTCCAAAGAACAAGAAGGATTTTAGACTAAGAACAATTTAAGACCACTCAAGCATAAGCTCAAGTGATGGTAAACTTGAACTCCTCATGAAATTTTTTAAACAAGAATCGAAAATTAAGAATGAACTTAAAAAGAAAAAGAAGGTGACTTTGGATAAATTGAGCTCATCCGAAGACAAGAAGAAAATCAACAAAGGCAAGGTGGCAAATTACGCTTTAACGACTTTCTACAATGAGATAACTAAAACCCCTTTGCCTTATTTCAAAATTACATAATGCTTTTCATGAGTTATTTTAGTTTAGATAATTTATTTTTCTTAAAAATTACATGTTTAATAATATAATAAAAATGCTAAAAGATTTGGATAATGCTTATCTTTCTAGTAATTTTAAAAATGATCATGAAAATTACATGTTTTATGATAAATGAAGAAAAATATTACACTTAAATCTAATGATAATCCTATATATGTTTTTAAGAAGCGTTAATGTGTATTATGTTGATTAATTATATCGTTTCTCAATTTTGATTGAAGATGATCTATGATTAATGAAATCATGTTTGATTTGAAGTAATGATTTTATATCATGTTTAATGAGTTTATCTTTCGAAATTATGCATGATGATTTAAAGCAATATTGATTTTTGGGTGATTTATGGATTATCGATCTTTGCTGTTATGAAAGTTCTTTTTTGGCTTTAAATGTTGATCAATATTTTTGTTTGGCATGAAAAGATAAAGGCATGCTCGTATGAAATCAAATCACTTAGATTAAAACAAAAAGGGGGAATGCATATTTTGTTAGGATCGGAGCGGCACTAAGAGGGGGGGGGGGTGAATTAGTGCAGAGGTTTAAAACGTTGGTTTCGACAAATCTTTTGTACGATAAAAATCGGAATCAGAAGTGCTTAACTTGAAAGCGTATTCGCAAAGTTGTGCAGTAAATGTAATGAGGAAATAAAGCAAGTAAGAGGGTTTGCAGTAATGTAAATAGCAGTAAAGAAATGCAAACCAGAGATTACGCCGTTTTTAAAGTGGTTCGGTCAAGTGACCTACATCCACTTGCGAGGCCCCTCTTCGATGAGGCTCCCACCTTCCACTAGCAAATCTTTTGAAAGGGAAGGGTAAATACCCCTCTTACAACTTTTACAAGCGGTTCACTCTCTTACAGATTTTCAGCAAGAAAGAAGGAGGTGAACACTAGCAAATTGAAAACAAGAAAGGCAAAGACTCTTCTAAGACTTTTCTCTCAATCACTTGCTACTTAAAGAGTTGTATTCTCAGCTGAGACTTGAGGGGTATTTATAGGCCTCAAGAGAATTCAAATTTGGGCTCCAAAAATTTGAATTCTCTTATGTTCCCGATGCTGGCGGTGCCACAGCCCAGCCAAGCGGTGCCACCGCCCAGCCCAGGAGGTGTCACCGCCTAGCTCTCGGGTGCTGGGCGGTGCCATCGCCTAGGCCAATTCAGCTCACTGGTTGGGCTCCAAACTTGGCCCAAACCAATCCGAACTCGGGCCCAATTGGCCCTTACTTGGGTTATAAAATTAACACCTAATCCTAACCCTAATTAATGTGCTAACTACGAATTTAAAGACATTTTCTAAGCTATTACAAAGTCCGTAAGTCAAGACTTTTTCCGGCGAGCTTCCGGCGAACTTCCGACGGTTTTCCGATAAACTCTCGGAAACCATTATGCGGACTCCCGGCAAGCTCCTAGACTTCACGATTTGATCTTGACGAGTTCCAACGAGCTTCTTCGATAAGCTCCGATCTTTCTCGGTGAGCTTCGCGAACTTCCAACGAACATTCCGGCGAGCTTCCGAAAAACCCTTCGGCAAGCTCCCTACTCATTCTCGGCTAGTTCCGGCAGCATTCCCGACGAACCTTCGGACTTCCGTCGAACTCTTGAACTCGCAATGAATCCTTCGTGCTTGACTCCGACACTTTGTTTTGCTTTATGTCTTCATCGTTATCGTAGTTAGTCCTGCACACACAAGCTAAAACTCTACTCCGATCTAGACAATTATTACAACGCGAATTGACATTCTGTTGCCCGGCACGTCATTGGTTGGCGCTTCGTCCGATTCTTCTGTGCATCATCCTCTCTTGTACCTTGTTGCCTAATCGGCGGTTGACCTCTGCAACCCCGATATCCTTGGCGTAATTTCGCTCTCCTTGGCCCGATGCCCGACGTCCGAAGCCTTCTGTCGTCCAATATCTTGATGTGATCTCCTCCGGCGCAACGTCAATTCCTCCTGCGTTAACTGTCTAATCCTGATCGAGTAGACCTGCATCACTCAAAATGCAGTTAAACATAAACATAATTATCAATTGGTTTCATCATCAAAATACGAGATTCAACAATCTCCCCCTTTTTGATGATGACAACCAATTGATGACGGAGTTAAACTTGACTCCCGGAGTTTAAACAAACTCCCCCTATCAAACTGCATTCAAGTCATTGCAATATTCATCATGAATACTTGTAACACGTCATTATGAACTTATACATAGACTTATGCATATCATGTCATCAACATACTTCTCCCCCTTTGTCATCAATAAAAAGGAGAAGTACAACTATTCTTTATGTTTGTAATATAAGTTCAACTCATTGCATGAAAAACATAATATGAAGTTTTATCATCATGCAGTTTTGAAGCTAGAAAATTTAGCAAGTAATGCATTATGCTTAGGACATTCAAGCTATCAAGTTTTAGATATGCAAGTTTTACAGCATACAAGATAACACTTTTGGTAATGTTCAAGATAGTAAGTTCTACATCATGCAAGCTAGCAATATTGAGATGTTCAAGAAAGCAACTCTTGCTTCTTGAAATATGCAAATTTGTCAAGTTTTGCTAGATGTGCAAGTTAGCATTTTTGCCTCTTAAGATAGGAAAGATAGCACATTTGCTTCTTTTGAGATAGCAACTTTTTGCTTCTCTTTAGACTACAAGCTAGCAATTTTTACGATATGTAAGTTTCACAATATACAAGCTAGCAAAAATTTCGAAAGCAAATGCAAGATAGCTTTCTTGTGTAAGCTCATAATTCTTGCTTCCTATTGCAATGTGCAATTTGCAAGTTTTGCTTCTTGAGATAGGCAAGATATCACTTTGTAATTTTTGTTTCTTAAGATAGGCAAGCTTGTGATGTTCAAAATAATAAGCTCTTTCTTCTAGAAGTGTCATTTTTGCTTTCTTTGCAAAGTGTAAGCTAGCAAAATGTTTGAAAAAGTGATCAAGTTTTGCAACATACAAGCTAGCAAAAATGCCAAACTAGCAAGAGATAATGTTTTACATGAGGCAAGCAAACAATTTGGCAAATGTTACATTTGCATCTTCTCTTTTGAGAAGTGCAATTTTTGCTTTCATCTTGAATTGTGCAAGCTAGTTAGTTTGCCTCTTTTCATGATGTCCACGCTAGAAATTCTTGCTCCCCTTTTGTCATTGTCAAAAAGAAGGGAAGACCCTTATATCAATTTTCATATTATGACAAAGGTAAGTATCATTCTTATTTGTGCATCATTATATATTAAAATTAAAACATACACAATTTCAATAACCTTATTTTTCATGCACGATACCGAAAAATAAATCAATCATCATTAATAAGCATATCATACATGATACTCAAACATTAAAATTTTCAAGCATTTATCAACATGTTGATCATGATACCAAACATTCATCATTTAAAGCATTCATGAAAAACATCATATGCAATAAATACATCATGTACATCATTATCATAAGTATTGCATACATCATTTTAACTTTATGAATATTTCATCATTGCATGCATCATACCAAAACATTTCAAGTCATGCAAGCCATAAATACAAAGAAATCATGTCATGAAGGATAAAATCATTTGAATACCAAAAGACATGATTCATATAGTAAATATCTTCTTGAAATAAAATATCAAGAAAAATCATAGGAGTACAAAGAAGAGATCTTGTTTTAAAAGAAAAATCAAGTAATAACTCCAAGAACTCACAAGGAAAAATCACGATTCATTTAGAAAATCTCCTCTCAAGAGAATATCAAGTAAAATCGTAGAAGATAGATTAATGAGAAATTTTGATTTATAATAAAATCTCATGTATCGAATGTCGAGAAATCAAAATGATGATTTATATATAAAAAATATCACAAGTTATATTCAAGAGAAAAATCATCATTCATTCTCAACTTATTCAATTTGTCACATCAATATTTCTTAGATATGCATGATGCCAAAACATGGTTTTAAATCTTTAACATATAACATGCATAAATTGAAATGAGAAAGGAAGAATTCAAATGTACAAAGATTTCAACCATCTCATAAACAAATGTAAGACCAAGTCATGAATCCAAAATTCCATGATCATCAAAGGTAATCTCATGTTATTCCAGGAAATCAATATCATGATTTTGATAAAACTCATTTCAAATTTAAATCATCAAAATCATCAAAATATCAACATTACTTTCAAGAGATTCAAAATGGTATACATAGATTTATCATAATAAACATCAAGATCAATAGGATAGAGAAAAATAATTTTTCAAGGAAAAAATATTTTCCTCTTTTTAGTTGTTTCAATTCATATGATTTTATTTCACTTATACCAAATAAAAACATGTATAATGTTTAAAACGGAAAGTGTAAGATTTATTACAACAAAGATTAATAAGCCACTTTCATTATGGTAAAAATCAATAATCCATAAATCACAAGATTCATATGCATAATTTTGAAATTTATTAAGCATGATCATTATGCATGACACTAAAACATGGTTTCAAAATGTTTAATATTTTCATTATATCATTATGCAATGGTTTCATTGAACATAATTTTGAATGATTCTTATAGATAACTAAAACTTCTTTAGTTTTAATTTATGTGATTGACTTTATATTAGCATGCTCAAGTTTTGTTCTCATGTCAAAAACATACATCATGTTTGAAAACCAAAGACAAGGTTTAAAAAAAATATCATCAAGCCTTCCATATAAAAACCATGCATCATCATTGAAAGTTAATATGGAAATCATCAAAATACACATTCTTGCTTCTCAAGCACATATATATGATTATTTAAATCTAACATTTTATTCTATTAACATAAAACATACAATTTTCAAGAAAAATAATTATTCAAAAGAAAAGAGAAAATGCATCATGGAAAACATCAAGTAATTTCAAAATAATTCAAGAGAGTTGAGTTACTTACCTTGTAGTCGAAGCCCGTCAAAGCCCAATTCGCCGTTTCACCTTTGGAAGTTCTTGATTCATCCTTGGTTGCCTTCCTCTTCTTTGGCCTCTTCCTCCGTTCAAGTTCATTGTTTATTTTAGATTTTTGTTTAATAAACTTATTAAGATTTAGTATTCGAAATTCAAGTTCATCATTGTCCTCATCACTTGAGTCATTGCTAAGTGGTATCCATTTGTCCGGAGTTCCAAATCCTTCCTGTTCTTTGGAAGGTGATTTTGTTTATCATGTGCATTGTGCACCATTTCATATGTCATCAACAAACCAATTAGTTCTTCAAGTGGAAAAATATTTAAATCTTTTGTTTTTTGTATTGCGGTTATTTTAGAATCCCACCTTTTTGGAAGGGATCTTAAGATCTTACTTACAAAATCAATATTCGAAAAAGATTTACCAAGAACTCTTAGATTATTGACGACATCCGTGAAACGGGTATACATGTTGCATATAGTCTCACTTGGTTACATTTGAAAAAGCTCAAAATCATACAATAAAATGTTAACTTTCGAGTCTTTGACTCTACTAGTTCCCTCGTGCGTGATTTCAAGTGTTCGCCAAATATCGAAAGCCGTTTCGCACGTAGAAATCCGATTGAACTCATTTTTGTCCAAAGCACAAAATAAGGCATTCATAGCCTTTGCGTTTAAAGAAAAATATTTCTTCTCCAAATCCGACCATTCGTTTATCGGTTTAGAGGGAAGTTGAAAAATGTTTTCAACGATATTCCATAAATCCAAATTCATAGAAATCAAGAAAACTCTCATTCGAGTTTTCCAATAAGTGTAGTCCAATACGTTAAACAACGGTGGACGAAAACGAAAAACCGATAAGCCCTCTTGAAAGCCATGAAGAGCCATTTCTCTCGGGTGTAAATCCGAAATGAGAAATACCGAGCTCTGATACCAATTGTTAGGATCGGAGCGGCACTAAGAGGAGGGGGGTGAATTAGTGCAGCGGTTTAAAACGTTGGTTTCGACAAATCTTTTGTACGATAAAAATCGGAATCGGAAGTGCTTAACTTGAAAGCGTATTCGCAAAGTTGTGCGATAAATGTAATGAGGAAATAAAGCAAGTAAGAGGGTTTGCAGTAATGTAAATAGCAGTAATGAAATGCAAACCAGAGATTACGCCGTTTTTAAAGTGGTTCGGTCAAGTGACCTACATCCACTTGCGAGGCCCCTCTTCGATGAGGCTCCCACCTTCCACTAGCAAATCTCTTGAAATGGAAGGGTAAATACCCCTCTTACAACTTTTACAAGCGGTTCACTCTCTTACAGATTTTCAGCAAGAAAGAAGGAAGTGAACACTAGCAAATTGAAAACAAGAAAGGCAAAGACTCTTATAAGACTTTTCTCTCAATCACTTGCTGCTCAAAGAGTTGTATTCTCAGCTGAGACTTGAGGGGTATTTATAGGCCAAGAGGATACAAATTTGGGCTCCAAAAATTTGAATTCTCTTATGTTCCCGATGCTGGCGGTGCCACCGCCCAGCCAAGCGGTGCCCCCGCCCAGCGCTCGGGTGCTGGGCGGTGCAACCTCCCAGCCCAGGAGGTGTCACCGCCCAGCTCTCGGGTGCTGGGCGGCGCCACCGCCTAGGCCAGTTCAGCTCACTGGTTGGGCTCCAAACTTGGCCCAAACCAATCCGAACTCGGGCCCAATTGGCCCCTACTTGGGTTATAAAATTAACACCTAATCCTAACCCTAATTAACGTGCTAACTACGAATTTAAAGACATTTTCTAAGCTATTACAAAGTCTATAAGTCAAGACTTTTTCCGGCGAGCTTCCGGCGAACTTCCGACGGTTTTCCGATAAACTCTCGGAAACCATTCTGCGGACTCCCGACAAGCTCCTAGACTTCACGATTTGATCTTGACGAGTTCCAACGAGCTTCTTCGGCAAGCTTCGATCTTTCTCGACGAGCTTCGCGAACTTCCAACGAACCTTCCGGCGAGCTTTCGAAAAACCCTTCGGCAAGCTCCCTACTCATTCTCGGCTAGTTCCGGCCGCATTCCCGACGAACCTTCGGACTTCCGTCGAACTCTTGAACTCGCAATGAATCCTTCGTGCTTAACTCTGACACTTTGTTTTGCTTTATGTCTTCGTCGTTATCGTAGTTAATCCTGCACACACAAGCTAAAACTCTACTCCGATCTAGATAATTATTACAACGCGAATTGACATTCTGTTGCCCGGCACGTCATTGGTTGGCGCTTCGTCCGATTCTTCGGTGCATCGTCCTCTCTTGCAGCTTGTTGCCCAATCGATGGTTGACCTCTGCAACCCCGATATCCTTGGCGTAATTTCGCTCTCCTTGGCTCGATGCTCGACGTCCAAAGCCTTCTGTCGTCCAATATCTTGATGTGATCTCCTCCGGCGCAACGTCAATTCCTCTTGCGTTAACTGTCTAATCCTGATCGAGTAGACCTGCATCACTCAAAATGCAGTTAAACATAAACATAATTATCAATTGGTTTCATCATCAAAATACGAGATTCAACATATTTTTCTTGAAAATACCTCTAAAGCTTTTCGTTTTTCAACAAGTGATTCTTAGTGATGAATCCATCTTATATAATCTCTTGAAAATTATCTTGATTTGATGATTTAAATTTAAATGAGCCTTATCTTGATTTTTGAAAATTTATAACTTGAGATTTCTTATGCACGAATCAAGATCTCCTATGTTTCTTTTATCCACTTATAAAAGAAGAGATTTGTTGAAATAAATTATGTTTTATGATATTCATAAAAAATTGAGACAATATGCATAAATTGAGTTCTCATGAGAATCTATTTACATTGTCTTCATTGAATTTTCTTGAAAAGATATTGATAATTTTGACGATCTGAATTTGAATATGTTTTATCAAAATTATGAACTTGGTTTAATAGAATTATTTTAGATATTTTACTAAAGAAGAGATTTTCTATGTGAATCATAATATTTTATATGCATGAATTGAGGTCTTGTTCTCCTACAAGATTAAATGAATTTTATTTGTATCATGATCTCCTAAGAGTTCTTTTTGTTAATTATTTAAGAGGAGATTTATTAAAATGGATCATGGTTTCTCTTGATTTCTCGAATTTTAGATTTGATCTTTCATTTTTGATGATTGAAATAATGATTAAAACATTGATGATATGAATGCATGAAATACTCATTATATTGTTTTGATGCTCTAAAATGTTATAAATTTGCTAGCTTATGAGTATCATGTATGATATGATGATTGATTTATTTTTAGTATCATGCATAGAGTAAGGATAATATGTAAAGTTTTAAAATTGTGCATGTTGTAAATTAAAACTATAATGATGCACAAACATATTGAAATAATGATTGAAACATTAATATAATATGAATGATGCTTTGATATTATGCATGCAATATTTCAACTTATGATAATGATGCATGCAATGATAAAATATTCATGATAAAAAATTATTTTGACATTCATAACTTGATTTTTCATCTTTGATTATTCATCCTTTTTCATAATTTGAAAATTATTGTAAAGGGAAAAAGAGATACAAAAGTGTATTCTTCTCTTCTTTTTGAAAATGACAAAGGGGGAGAAAAATTACTAGCTCAAGATACAAAATTTGGAAACTTGTACATATTGCAAAAGAAGCAAACTTGCTAGCTTACTCATCTTAAAAGAGAAGCAAGAAGTGCTATCTTGCAAATCTCAAGACACACAAATGTAAACTTACAATATTTGTAATTTTGCACATCATTAAACTTTATGATGATTTGGTGATTATGCATGTTCTAAAATATTGTAAGATTCACTAGCTTGCATGATGTAGAACTTGCTATCTTGAACATCACCGAGAAGTGCTATCTTGCTTATTTCAAGAAATAAAAAATGTTAACTTGCACATCTAGCAAAACTTATATTTCAAGAAGCAAGAGTTACTTTCTTGAACATCTCAAAATTACTAGCTTGCATGTTTTAAAATGTTGTAAAATTATTGCTAGCTTGCATGATGATAAAATTGAAGATTATGTTTAGTATACGATGATTTGACATTATATCCAAACACTTGAAAGTTACACTTCTTCTTTTTGTTGATGACAAAAGGGGGGAAGTTTGATCATGTTATGCATGATGACATGTTACAAATATTCATGATGAAATTTGCAATGACTTGAATTCAGCTTGAATTCAAGGTTCTATCAATATGGCATGTTGATAGGGGGAGTTAAGGTTAACTCCGTCATCAATTGGTTGTCATCATCAAAAAGGGAGAGATTGTTGAATCTCGTATTTTAATTATAAAACTAATTGATAAGTGTTTATGATTTAATCTATGTTTTGAGTGATGCAGGATGCTTCGATCAGGGAGGATAATTAAAGTAGGAAGAATCATGTTGGGCCAGAGGAAAATATGTCAGAAAATTGGATGTCGGGTCGGAGGATCGGTCGACATATTGATAGAAGGCTTCGGGCCATGGATTCAGGTATCGGGCCAAGAAAAGTAGATATTATGCCAAGGATATCAAAGTTGTAGAGATCAACTGGCCAATTGGGCAATAGGTCACAAGATCGGAAAATGTGCCGAAGAATCGGATGAAGCATCGATGGACCAATGACATGCCAAATAACATAATTCATGTTTAGTAATAATTGTCTAGATCGAAATATGTTTTTGTGTGTGTAGGATTAACTACGATAGCAAGGCATAAAGAAAAATGAAGTCCCGGAGTCAAGAACGCGATTTCGTTGAGAGTTCGAGAGTTTGTCGGAAGTCTGGACCTTCGTCGGAAGTTCTACTAGAACTAATCGAGAAGCCCAGGAGCTTGCCAAAGAAGCTCATTACAACTCACCAAGAAGATCATCGTGAAGTCTAGAAGCTTGTTGAGAGTCCATCGGAACATTACCGAGAGATCGTCGGAAGTTCACCGGAAGATCGTCGAAAGCTCGCCAAAAGAAATTGGACTTATCTTGCTTAGAATATGTCTTAGGAATCATAGTTAGCACTTAATTAGAGTTGGGATTGAGAGGTAATCTGGGCGATGGTACCGCCGGCAGTAATGCTGCCAGCTGTGGTACTGCCCCTGTTTGGCAGTGGTACCGCCTAGAGTCAGATCCTGCGAAGGTAGTACCACCCAGGAAAGGTGGTGGTACTGCTAGTACCAAGGAAACCTAGGATGAGACCTCTTTAGACTCCGAGTTTGAATCACCTTGAAGCCTATAAATACCTCTCTCATCCCTGGTTAATTTACACAAGCACAGAGAATTTAAAAAGGAAAAACGCTGTTGTAATCTCTTGTGAGAATCCTCCTATAGTTTAAGCGTTAGAATAGTTTGAGAGAGAAGTGAGTGCTGTTAGGATCGGAGCAGCACTAAGAGGGGGGGGGGGGTGAATTAGTGCAATGGATTAAAACTCGTAAGTTTGAAAACGATTTCGTAAATGCGAGGAGATTTCGTTTCGATAGTAACTTGAGTAGATGAAAACCGAAAGCTTGCAGTAGTGTAAATAATAATTTCAGGAAAGTAAGAACTCACACATTCAAGGAACACGCCAATTTAAAGTGGTTTGGTCAAAATAACCTACATCCACTTGCGAAGCCTACTTCAAAGAGGCTCCCAACTTCCACTAGCAAATCACTTTGAAAGGGAAGGACAAATACCCCTCTTACAATCTTTTACAAGTGGTTCACACTCTTACAAGTTTTCAACGAGAAAGAAGGAGGTGAACACTCAAGCAATTGAAAAACAAGACTTGATAAAGACTTTGCTAAGGCTTTATCTCAATTTCTTACTCCTCAAAAGGTTGTGTTCTCCGTTGAGAATTGAGGGGTATTTATAGGCCCCAAGAGGATTCAAATTTGGGCTCCAAAATTTGAATTCTCTTGGGTTTTTGAGGCTGGCGGTGCCACCGCTTGTCAGTGGCCGTGCCACCGCTCAGTCCAGCGGTGCCATCGCTCAGTTCTCGGGTTCTGGGCAGTGCCACCGCCTACACTATTTCAGCTCACTAGTTGGGCTCCAAACTTGGCCCAAACCAGTCCGAATTCGAGCCCAATTGTCCCCTACTTGGGTTATAGGATTAACACCTAATCCTAACCCTAATTAATGTACTAACTATGAATTTAAAAACATTTCCTAAGCTATTACAAAGTCCGCAAGTCAAGACTTTTTCCGGCGAGCTTCCGGCGAACTTCCGACGGTCTTCCAACGAACTCTCGGAAACCATTCTGCGGACTCCCGGCAAGCTCCTAGACTTCACAATTTGATCTTGGCGAGTTCCAACGAGCTTCTTTGGCAAGCTCCAATCTTTCTCGGCGAGCTCCATGAACTTCCAACGAACCTTCCGGCGAGCTTCCGAAAAATCCTTTGGCAAGCTCCCTACTCATTCTCGGCTAGTTCCGGCAGCAATCCCGACGAACCTTCGGACTTCCGTCAAACTCTCGAACTCGCAATAAATCCTTCGCGCTTGACTCCGACACTTTGTTTCGCTTTATGTCTTTGTCGTTATCGTAGTTAATCCTGTTGAATCTCGGATTTTGATGATGAAATCAATTGATGGGTTAATTGATCTAATCCATATTATTGAGTTAAGTGTGCAGGATTAACTACGATAACCAGAAAACACAAAGCAAGAATACCGGAGTCAAGATCGATGGACGTTTAAGAGTCCGAAGAATCGTCGGAGATGCTGCCGGAACCAACCGAGAAGAAATCGGGAACCTATCGGAATTTTCGGAAGTTTACCGAAGAGATCGTCGGAGGTTCACAGAGATCACCGAGAAGGCTCGGCTACTTGTTAAAGTCATCACAAGATCGGGAGCTTGATGGGAGTCCGTCGGAAGAAGTTCGTCGGAAAGCTCGCCGAAACAAGACTCGACGTTCGCGGTTGAAAGCTTGCTTAGGATGTGTTTTTGTTATGTAGTTCACTTGTAATTCGGATTAGGATTAAGAGATAATCCTATATCCTGGTTAGGGGCCAACTGGGCCCAAAGTCAGATATGGTTTGGGCTAAAATTAAGCCAAACCAGTGAAATCGGAGAGCCAGGCGGTGGCACCGCCTGGCTGGGCGGTAGCACCGCCCAGCACCCGAGAGCTGGGCGGTGACACCTCCTGGGCTGGGCGGTTGCACCACCCAGCACCCAAACGCTGGGCGATGGCACCGCTTGGCTGGGCGGTGGCACCGCCAGCATCGGGAACCCAAAGAGAATTCAAATTTTGGAGCCCAAAATTTGAATCCTCTTGAGGCCTATAAATACCCCTCAAATCTCAGTTGAGATTACAACTTTTGAGAAGCATTTGATTGAGAGAAAAGTCTTAGCAAGTCTTGTTTTCAATTTGCTAGAGAGTTCTCCTCCTTCTTTCTTATTGAAAACTTGTAAGAGGTTGAACTGCTTGTAAAAGGTTGTAAGAGGGGTACTTACCCTTCCATTTCAAGAGATTTGCTAGTGGAAGGTGGGAGCCTCATCGAAGAGGGGCCTCGCAAGTGGATATAGGTCATTTGACCGAACCACTCTAAAATCAGGCGTAATCTCTGGTTTGCATTTCATTATCGCTATTTACATTACTGCAAACCTTCTTACATATATTAGTTCCTTATTACCTTTGCTGCGCAACTCTAAGAATACGTTTTCAAGTTAAGCTTTTCAAGTTCCATTCTTATCGTACGAAAGATTTTTCTAAAACCGAAGTTTTAATCCGCTGCACTAATTCACCCCCCCCTCTTAGTGCTGCTCCGATCCTAACAAGTGGTATCAGAGCGAGGTTATCTCTCATATTTGGTTTAATACCCAAGAGAGATGGCTTACTCCGGCATGCAAGAGGGCCATTCTATTGCACGACCACCTTTGTTTAATGGGTCGGATTACACATATTGGAAGACTCGCATGAGGATCTTCCTCATTTCTATGGACTTTGAGCTTTGGTCTATTGTCGAGAATGGATTTCAAAAATCTTCTCTTCCGATGAGAGAATGGAATGAATCGGAGAAGAAGGTTTTTGCTTTAAATGCAAAGGCTATGAATGCCTTGTTTTGTGCACTAGACAAAAACGAATTTAATCGTGTTTCAATTTGTGATTCGGCTTTTGATATTTGGAGAACTCTTGAGGTCACTTATGAAGGCACTAGCCGAGTGAAATAGTCCAAAATCAACATCCTTGTGCACTCTTACGAACTTTTTCGAATGAAACCAAGTGAGTCCATCGGAGACATGTACACCCGGTTTACAGATGTCATCAATTGACTCAAAGCTCTTGGTAAAGATTTTACTAACTTTGAACTAGTAACTAAAATCTTAAGATCCCTCCCTAAAAGTTGGGATCCAAAAGTTACGGCCATTCAAGAGGCCAAAGACCTTAAAGCATTCCCTCTTGAAGAACTCATTGGGTCTCTAATGACCTACGAAATGACATGTCAAGCTCATGACAAGCTCGAGAACCCCCTTCCAAAAAACAAGAAGGATATGGCACTCAAATCACAAGAAGACCACTTGAAAAGAACATCAAGTGATGAGGACAGTGACAATGACATTGCACTTTTGACTCAAAAATTTAAAAAATATTTAAAAAAAACAAATTTAAAAATAATATAAAAAATAAATTTGAACAAAAGAAGGACCAAGTGATTTGCTATGAATGCAAAAAACCGGGACACTACAAGAATGATTGTCCTCACAAGCCAAAAAGAGGACATCAAAGAAGAAGGCAAGGCAACGTGGGATGATTCAAGCGCATCCGAAGAAGAGGAGTCCAACACCGAGCAAGTTGCTCATTACGCGCTAATGGCTTTAGGAGAAGAGGTATGTGATTTATTTAATGAAGATTTATCTTTTGAAGAACTCTCTATCGCTTTTCATGAATTATTTGATGAATGTAGAACTGTTAGCAAGAAGTTAAGTATCTTAAAGAAAGAGCATGCTTTGCTACAAGAAAAGTTTGATAATCTTCAAACTCCTCTATGCTCTAAGTGTGAGCATTTAGAAGCAATAAAAAATAAAAATTTGCTTCTTAAAGAAACCTTAAACAAGTTTAAGGTTGGTAGCAAAGGATTAGATATGATCCTTGCACACAAGGGTCACATCGCAAATAGAAATGGAATTGGATTTGTAAAAGGATTACATCAAAATCCTACCACTTTCATAAAAGGACCTACATTACATGTTTCCTCTTATATGAAATGCAACTTCTGTTGCAAATCCGGACATATTGCCTACAAATGTCCATTTAGGAAAATGAGCTCACAAAAATTAATATGGGTTCCTAAAGGAACTATAAAGGATTCAATAATAAATAACAAAATTAGTGGGTCAATTTTTGAGGCACCCAAAATCAAATGGGTACCTAAAAATCATCCTCTTTTGTAGACAAACCCACAAGCTAGGAGCAAGAGATGGTATCTCGATAGTGGATGCTCAAGACATATGACTAGAGATCCATCTCATTTCTCTATGCTCACTAGCAAAGAAGAAGGGTACGTCACCTTCGGAGACAACAACAAAGGCAAAATCATTGGCAAGGGAACTATTGGTAACAAATTTAGTTTTTCCATTTATGATGTTTTTGTTGAATCTCGGATTTTGATGATAAAATCAATTTATGGGTTAATTGATCTAATCCATATTATTGAGCTAAGTGTGCAGGATTAACTACGATAACCAGAAAACACAAAGCAAGTATACCGGAGTCAAGTTCGATGGACGTTTAAGAGTCCGAAGAATCGTCGGAGATGTTGCCGGAACCAATCGAGACGAAATCGGGAACCTGTCGGAATTTTCGGAAGTTCGCCGAAGAGATCGTCGGAGGTTCACGGAGATCACCGAGAAGGCTTGGCTACTCGTTAAAGTCATCACAAGTTCGGGAGCTTGCTGGGAGTCCGTCGGAAGAAGTTCGTCGGAAAGCTCGCCGAAACAAGACTCGACGTTCGCGGTTGAAAGCTTGCTTAGGATGTGTTTTTTGTTATGTAGTTCACTTGTAATTAGGATTAGGATTAAGAGATAATCCTATATCCTGGTTAGGGGCCAACTGGGCCCAAAGTCAGATATGGTTTGGGCTAAAATTAAGCCAAACTAGTGAAATCGAAGAGCACCGCCTGGCTGGGCGGTGGCACCGTCCAACACCCGAGAGCTGGGCGGTGACACCTCCTTGGCTGGGCGGTTGCACCGTCCAGCACCCGAGCGCTGGGCGGTGGCACTGCTTGGCTGGGCGGTGGCACCTCCGGCACCGGGAACCCAAAGAGAATTCAAATTTTGGAGCCCAAAATTTGAATCCTCTTGAGGCCTATAAATACCCCTCAAATCTCAGCTGAGAGAACAACTTTTGAGCAGCAAGTAATTGAGAGAAAAGTCTTAGAAGAGTCTTTGCCTTTCTTGTTTTCATTTGCTAGTGTTCACCTCCTTCTTTCTTGCTGAAAATCTGTAAGAGAGTGAACCGCTTGTAAAAGTTGTAAGAGGGGTATTCACCCTTCCCTTTCAAGAGATTTGCTAGTGGAAGGTGGGAGCCTCATCGAAGAGGGGCCTCGCAAGTGGATGTAGGTCACTTGACTGAACCACTTTAAAAACAGCGTAATCTCTGGTTTGCATTTCATTACTGCTATTTACATTACTGCAAACCCTCTTACTGCTTTATTTCCTCATTACATTTACTGCACAACTTTGCAAATACGCTTTTAAGTTAAGCACTTCCAATTTCGATTTCTTATCGTACGAAAGATTTGTCTAAAACCGAAGTTTTAATCCGCTGCACTAATTCACCCCCCCTCTTAGTGCCGCTCCGAACCTAACAAGTGGTATCAGAGCGAGGTTATCTCTTATATTTGGTTTAATACCCAAGAGAGATGGCTTACTCCGGCATGCAAGAGGGTCATTCTATTGCACGACCACCTTTGTTTAATAGGTCGGATTACACATATTGGAAGACTCGCATGAGGATCTTCCTCATTTCTATGGACTTTGAGCTTTGGTCTATTGTCGAGAATGGATTTCAAAAATCTTCTCTTCCGATGAGCGAATGGAATGAATCGGAGAAGAAGGTTTTTGCTTTAAATGCAAAGGCTATGAATGCCTTGTTTTGTGCATTAGACAAAAACGAATTTAATCGTGTTTCAATGTGTGATTCGGCTTTTGATATTTAGAGAACTCTTGAGGTCACTCATGAAGGCACTAGCCGAGTGAAAGAGTCCAAAATCAACATCCTTGTGCACACTTATGAACTTTTCCGAATGAAACCAAGTGAGTCCATCGGAGACATGTACACCCGGTTTACAGATGCCATCAATGGACTCAAAGCTCTTGGTAAAGAATTTACTAACTTTGAATTAGTAACTAAAATCTTAAGATCTCTCCCTAAAAGTTGGGATCCAAAAGTTACGGTCATTCAAGAGGCCAAAGACCTTAAAGCATTCCCTCTTGAAGAGCTCATTGGGTCTCTAATGACCTACGAAATGACATGTCAAGCTCATGACGAGCTCGAGAACCCCCTTCCAAAGAACAGGAAGGATATGGCACTCAAATCACAAGAAGACCACTTGAAAGGAACATCAAGTGATGAGGACAGTGACAATGACATTGCACTTTTGACTCAAAAATTTAAAAAATATTTAAGAAAGAACAAATTTAAAAATAATATAAAAAATAAATTTGAACAAAAGAAGGACCAAGTGATTTGCTATGAATGCAAAAAACCAGGACACTACAAGAACGATTGTCCTCAAGCCAAAAAGAGGACATCAAAGAAGAAGGCGCTCAAGGCAACATGAGATGATTCAAGCGCGTCCGAAGAAGAGGAGTCCAACACCGAGCAAGTTGGTCATTACGCGCTAATGGCTTTAGGAGAAGAGGTATGTGATTTATTTAATGAAGTAAGACCAAATCTAATAGAACAATAGAACAATAAATCAATCACACAGTAAGACCAAATCTTTTAACGTGAAAAATCTAATATGGGAAAAACTACGGGACTGTAGTCCACCTCAAACTTTCACTATCAATAGTAATGATAACAAGTTTACAGTAAATCTTCTCTAGAATAACTAGAGGATCACAATTACATCAAAAACATATATCTTTGTTCAAAAATGGCATATCATCATCAAATATGATAGATCTCCTCGTAAGAGAATTCTAGGTCTCACAAATTGGGTATAGCAGAAAAGTACCTTAGAGAGGGTAAACTGTAGATCAACACCGTTAGGATTGTAGAGTTTGCTGCAAGGATTCTTCACATAAAATTTAGGCTAAAACTGACAACGTTTGGCCACTGATCGTCAAGCAGAAAACTTAAAATCCTAATCTTTCTCTCTCTGTCTTTTCTCTCTCTCTTTCCTCTCGTCGTGCGCTGCCATTGTTTGCTGCACGCACAAATCACTTCCCTCTCTCTTATTTTGTCCTATCTCACATCTTTCTCTTTTAATTATTGATTTGGACTCAATAGGCTCAATTGTCCAAGCCCACATATGGGTTGGACCCAATAATTCTCCCCCTCCAGCTCACATAGTGGGTTGTACCAAGCCCGTTCTTTGCCTACATACTTCAAGCTTCTCCTTAGGCAAAGACTTTGTCAACATATCTGAATCATTCTCATTGGTATGTGCTTTTTTTAACTGTAATTCTTTCATCTCAAGCACATCACGAATCCAGTGATATCTCACATCAATATGCTTGATCTAGAATGGTATGTCGAATTCTTAGAGAGGTGAATGGTGCTCTAACTGTCACAGTAAATAGTATATCCTTCCTGTTTCAAAAGCACAATTCCTGTAGAAACTTTTTCATCCATAAAGCTTCCTTGCAGGCTTCAGTAATTACTATGTATTCTGCTTCTGTGGTTGATAGAGCAACACAATTCTATAACTTTGATTGCTAAGAGACTACTCCCCCTACAAATGTCATCAAGAACCCCGAAGTGGACTTCTTGGAATTAGTATCACCTACCATGTCTGCATCTGTGTAACCTTCTAACACAGGTTTATCATTGCCAAAACATAAACACAATATGAAAGTGTACCTCTTAGATATCTTAATATACATTTCACTACTGCCCAATATTCCTTTCCAGGATTAAAGAGAAATCGGTTGATAACTCCAACTGCATGAGCTATATCTGGCCTAGTACAAACCATAGCATACATCAAACTGCCTATTGCAGATGAGTATGGCACTCTGGACATTTCTTCTTTTTCTTTCTCACTTGTAAGATATTGTTTCGAACTAAGCTTGAAATGACCTGCAAGTGGAGAACAAGCTACTTTGGCTTTACTCATATTGAATCTTTCAAAAACCTTTTCAATGTAAGTCTCCTAAGATAGCCAAATCTTCCTTTTCTTCCTATCATGAAGAATCTTCATGTCAAGTATTTGTTTCACCGATCCCAAGACTTTCATGGTAAAAGACTTACTTAGCTCTGTTTTAAGCTTTTCAATTTTTCTAGCATCATGGCCAACAATTAGCATATCATCAACATATAGCAAGAGAATAATGAAATCATCATCTGAAAATTTCTTCACAAACACACAATGATCAGATTGGTTCTATCATACCCTTGGCTCATCATAAAGGAATCAAACTTCTTGTACCACTGTCTAGGTGCCTGTTTGAGTCCATATAAGCTTTTCCTAAGCTTACACACCATATTTTCTTTTCCCTTGACTTTGAAACCTTCTGGTTGCTCCATGTAAATTTCTTTTTCTAAGTCACCATGAAGAAATGCTATTTTCACATCAAGTTGCTCAACTTCTAAATTCAAGCGGGCAACTAAACCAAGAACAACTCAGATAGAGGATATTTTCACAATTGGAGAAAAATTTGTTGAATCTCATATTTTGATCATGAAATCAATTGATTGATTAATTGAACTAATCTATATTATTGAGTTAAGTATGCAGGATTAACTATGATAGCCTAAAAACATAAAGCAAAGATGCTGGAGTCAAGTTCGATGGGTGTTCGAGAGTCTAAAGATTCATCGAAGATGTTGCTGGAACTAACCGAGAAGAAATCAGGGACTTATCGGAGTTTTCGGAAGTCCGCCGAAGAAATCGTCGGAGGTTCGCGGAAATCACCGAGAAGGCTCGGCTACTCGCTGAACTCGCCACAAGATCGGGAGCCTACTAGGAGTCCGCTGAAAGAAATCCGAGGGTGTATCGAAAGTCCGCCGGAAGATCGTCGGAAGGAGACTCGACATTTGCCGGTTGTAAACTTGCTTAGGACTATATTTTTAGTTGTGTAGTTTGCATGTAATTAGGGTTTGGATTAAGGGATAATCCTATATCCTGCTTAGGGGCCAATTGGGCCCGATATTACCTAGTTTAGGCCAGATTTGAAGCTCATCTAGTGACCCATAAGACCGGGCGGTGGAACCGTCGAACTGGGCGATGGCACCACCCAGAACCCGAGGATCGGGTGGTGGTACCATAGGACTGGGCGGTGGCATCGCCCAGCACCCGAGAGGTCCGACGATGGTACCGCCGGACTGGGCGGTGGCACCACTAGTACACTATCTGTGTCAGACACTAACAAGCGATGGCACCGCCACCGATAGGCGGTGGCACCGCCAACATCGGGAACCCAAGAGAATTCAAAATTTGGAGCCCAAATTTGAATCCTCTTAGGGTCTATAAATACCCCTCAATTCTCAGCAGAGAATACAACTTTTAAGAAGCAGTAGATTGAGAAAAAATGCCTTAGCAAAGTCTTTAGTAAGTCTTGTTTTCAATTGCTTGAGTGTTCACCTCTTTCTTTCTCGTTGAAAATTTGTAAGAGTGTGAACCACTATAAAAGGTTGTAAGAGGGGTATTTGTCCTTCCCCTTCAAAGTGATTTGCTAGTGGAAGTTGGGAGCCTCTTCGAAGAAGGCTTCGGAAGTGGATGTAGGTCATTTTGACCAACCACTTTAAATTGGTGTGTTTCTTGAATATGTGAGTTCTTACTTTCTTGAAATTGTTATTTATACTACTGCTAACTTTCGGTTTTCATCTACTCAAGTTACTATCAAAACGAAATCTCCTCGTATTTACAAATTCGTTTTTAAACATACAAGTTTTAATCTGCTGCACTAATTCACCCCTCCCTCTTAGTGTCACTCTGATCCTAATAATTGGTATTAGAGCTAGGCTCACTCTCATATTTGGTTTAATACCCAAGAGAGATAGCTTACTCCGGCATGCATGAGGGTCATTCTATTACACATTCACCTATATTTAATTGATCGGATTACACGTATTAGAAGACTCGTATGAGGATCTTCCACATTTCCATGGATTTCGAGCTTTGGACTATTGTCGAAAATAGATTTAAAAAATCTTCTCTTCCGATGAGCAAATGGGATGAATCGGAGAAGAAGGTTTTTGTTTTAAACACAAAGGTTATGAATGCCTTGTTTTGTACATTAGACAAAAATGAATTTAATTACGTTTCAATTTGTGATTCAGCTTTTGATATTTGGAGAACTCTTGAGGTCACTTATGAAGACACTAGCCGAGTGAAAGAGTCCAAAATTAACATTCTTGTGCACTTTTACAAACTTTTCCGAATGAAACCAAGTGAGTCCATCGGAGATATGTACACCCGTTTCAAGGATGTCATCAATGGACTCAAAGCTTCTTGGTAGAGATTTTTCTAACTTTGAACTAGTAACTAAAATCTTAAGATCCCTTCTAAAAAATCTTCTCTTTCGATGAGCAAATGGGATGAATCGGAGAAGAAGGTTTTTGTTTTAAACACAAAGGTTATGAATGCCTTGTTTTGTACATTAGACAAAAATGAATTTAATTACGTTTCAATTTGTGATTCAGCTTTTGATATTTGGAGAACTCTTGAGGTCACTTATGAAGACACTAGCCGAGTGAAAGAGTCCAAAATTAACATTCTTGTGCACTCTTACAAACTTTTCCGAATGAAACCAAGTGAGTCCATCGGAGATATGTACACCCGTTTCAAGGATGTCATCAATGGACTCAAAGCTCTTGGTAGAGATTTTTCTAACTTTGAACTAGTAACTAAAATCTTAAGATCCCTTCTAAAAAGTTGGAATCCAAAAGTTACGGCCATTCAAGAGGCCAAGGACCTTAAAACATTTCCTCTTGAAGAACTTATTGGGTCTCTAATGACCTACGAAATGACATGCCATGCTCATGAAGAGCTCGAGAACCCCCTTCCAAAGAACAGGAAGGATATGGCACTTACATCACAAGAAGACTACTTGAAAGGAACATCAAGTGATGAGGACAGTGACGATGACATTGCACTTTTAACTCAAAATTTTAAAAAATTTATAAGAAAGAACAAATTTAAAAATAACACCAAAAACAAACTTGAACATAAAAAGGACCAAGTAATATGCTACGAATGTAAGAAGCCGAGACACTTCAAAAATGAATACCCCCAAGCCAAGAAGAAGCAACCGAAGAAAAAGAAAGCTTTAAAAGCGACTTGGGACGATTCAAGTGATTCAGAATATGAAAAGCTAGCAACAAAGGGGAGGCAAACTTTGTGCTAATGGCTTTAGGAGAAGAGGTATGTGATTTAATTAATTATCTTTCGATGAACTTTCTATCACTTTTCATGAATTATTTGATGAGTGTAGAACTATTAGTAAGAAGTTTAATCTTTTAAAGAAAGAGCATGTCTTACTACAAAATAAGCTTGATAGTCTTTAAACTCCTCCATGCTCTAAGTGTGAACACTTAGAAGCAATAAAAAGTGAAAATTTGCTACTTAAAGAGACCTTAAACAAGTTTCAGGTCGGTAGCAAGGGATTGGATATGATCCTTGTAAACAAGGGTCACATCACAAATAGAAGTGGAATTGGTTTTGTGATCTCACCAAAATCCTACCACTTTCATTAAAGGACCCACATTACACATTTTACCTTATTTGAAATGCAACTTTTGTTGTAAATCCGGACATGTTGCTTACAAATGTCCATTTAGGAAAATTAGTCCACATAAGTTGATATGGGTTCCTAAAGGAACTATAAATACTTCAATGATGAATAACAAAATTAGTAGATCTATTTTTGAGGCACCCAAAATCAAATGGGTACCTAAAAATTATCCTCTTTTGTAGACAAACCCACAAGCTAGGAGCAAAAGATGGTATCTTGATAGTGGATGCTCAAGACATATGACTGAAGATCTATCTCATTTATCTATGCTCACTAGCAAAGAAGAAGGGTACGTCACCTTCGGAGACAACAACAAAGGCAAAATCATTAGCAAGGGAACCATAGGTAACAAATCATATTTTTCAATTGATGATGTATTACTAGTTGATGGATTAAAACATAATCTCTTAAGTATTAGTCAATTATATGATAAAGGTTACATCATTAGATTTGAATCTAATGCGTGCATTATTGAAAAATCAAACAATAATTTGTCAATGATTTCTTTAAAATAAAATAATGTCTACACCATCAACCTTGATGAATTAAGTAATAAAATGTGCTTCTCCGCTTTAAATGATGATGCTTGGCTTTGGCATAGGAGATTAGGTCATGCAAGTATGAAACTAATATCTAAGATCTCATCTAGAGAATTAGTACGAGGGGCTCCCAATATGAAGTTTGTTAAAGACCAAGTATGTGATGCATGTCAACTAGATAAACAAATAAAAACTAGTTTCAAACTAAAAAATCAAATTAGCACCACTAGACTATTACAATTGATCCATTTGGACTTATTTGGACCAATTGACACGACAAGTCTAGGAGGAAGCAAATATTCTTTTGTAATTGTAGATGACTATACTAGATACACTTGGACCTATTTCTTGGCTCACAAAAGTGATTGTTTCAAATGTTTCTCTAAATTTTGTAAACTCACTCAAAACAAAAAAGGCTTCATGATTTCATCAATTCGAAGTGATCACGGTGGTGAATTTCAAAACCATAACTTCCAAAGTTTTTGTGAAGTTAATGGATATAACCATAACTTCTCCACTCCAATAAATCCTCAACAAAATGGAGTAGTTGAAAGAAAAATAGAAACCTACAAGAAATGGCAAGAATTATGTTGAATGAACATAGTCTACCCAAGTATTTTTGGGCCGAAGCCATGAATACAGCTTGCTACATCATGAATAGGGTTCTAATAAGACCGTATCTATTAAAAACTCCCTATGAATTATAGAATAATAAAAAATCAAATATTTTTTATTTTAAAGTTTTCGATTACAAATGCTTTATTTTGAATGAAAAGGATGCTTTAGGAAAATTTGATGCCAAATCCGATGAAGGCACCTTTCTTAGTTATTCTTCCGTTTCTAAGGCTTTTCATGTTTTTAACAAAAGAACCTTAGTTATAGAAGAATCTATTCATATAGTTTTCAATAAAATTTTCGATTTAAATAAAAATGATTTTGATGATGATATTGGTTTTAAAAATTTGAATTTAAATGAACCTCCTCCTCAAAATAGCAACTTGGATGCATCTTCTTCCTTACCCAAGGAATAGAAGTATGTGGATGCTTATCCAAAGGAGCTAATTCTAGGAGATATATCAAAAGGGGTTCAAACTCGTTCTTCCTTCAAGAATTTTTGTGCTAACGCCACCTTCCTTTCTCAAATCGAACCTAAATGCATTAACGAGGCCTTGAAAGATGATTCTTGGGTCATTGTAATGCAAGAGGAATTGAACCAAATTGAGAGGAATGAGGTATGGAAGCTTGTTCCTAGACCTAGTGACCATTTAGTCATTGGTACTAAATGGGTCTTTGGAAACAAGCAAGACGAATGCGGTATCGTGGTTAGAAACAAGGCTAGATTAGTGGCCAAAGGTTTCAACCAAAAAGAAGGTATCGACTATGAAGAAACCTTCGCTCCTATGGCAAGATTAGAAGCCATTAGGATGCTCCTTGCCTATGCTAGTAGTAATAATTTTAAACTATTTCAAATGGATGTCAAAAGTGCCTTCTTGAATGGTTTTATTTCCGAAGAAGTATATGTCGAACAACCTCCAGGATTTGAAAATTCTCTTCTTCTTAATCATGTATTCAAATTGACTAAGGCTCTCTATAGCTTGAAACAAGCTCCTAGAGCTTGGTATAAAAGGCTTAGTTCCTTTCTTATTTTAAATAATTTTACCAAAGGCAAGGTTGATACTACATTGTTTATCAAACACTTTGAAAATAATTTTCTTATTGTGCAAATTTATGTTAACGATATTATTTTTGGTTCTTCGGATAAATCACTATGTGAATCATTTGCCAAGTGTATGAGTCATGAATTTGAAATGAGTCTAATGGGTGAATTAACCTTCTTTTTAGGATTACAAATTAAACAACTTAGTGATGGTATATTTCTTAATCAATCTAAATATATATTAGAATTGTTAAAACGATTTAACATGGATGGTTCAAAAGCGATAAACACTCCTATGAGTACTTCGACGAAGTTAGATATGGATAAAAATAGTGAGAATTTCAATTAAAAAACGTATAGGGGAATGATAGGTAGTCTACTTTATCTCACCGTGACTAGACCAGATATCATGTTTAGTGTAGGACTTTGCACTAGGTTTCAATCTAATAATAAATTATCTCATCTTAAGAGTGTTAAAAGAATATTTAGATATTTTAAAGGAACTTCCAATTTAGGATTGTGGTATTCGAAATCTGATAAAATCGATTTAATAGCTTATGCAGATGCCGATTTTGGTGGATGCGGGATAGATAGAAAAAGTACATCCGAAACATACCAATTTTTAGGACAGGCACTTGTTTCTTGGACTTCCAAGAAATAAAACTCAATTGCACTATCTACGACGGAAGCCGAATATATTGCTGCAAGTGCATGTTGTGCACAAGTTGTTTGGATGAAGAATACATTATAAGACTGTAGAATTTACTTGAAAAACATTCCCATAAAATATGATAATACAAGTGCCATATGTCTTACCAAAAATCTAATTCAACACTCTAGAACTAAGCATATCGATATTAGGCATCATTTCATATACGATCATGTCCTTAACAATAATGTCGTTCTAGAGTTTATTGACACAAAGTATCAATTAGCAGATATTTTTGTAAAAGCCTTAAATGAAGACCAATTTGAATTCATTAGAAGGGAACTAGGCATGTTAAATTGTCCCTAAGAATAAGCTTGTTTGAATGTATTTTCCAAAAAGTTTTTCATTCTCTTTCCATTCTTTGGTGGATTTGATTTCTTCCTTCTCTTTCGATTCCAAATGACATATTAAAGTGCAATCCAAGATCCTATCCTATCTTGAGCCAAACACCTCTGAAAAACAAAAAGGGGGAGGAAAGAAATTTTTTCTTTCTCTTTCTTGGCATGCCAGCAGTGGCACCGCTAGAACCGACGGTAGCACTGCCTGAGCGCTCGGTCGCCAGGCAGTGGCACTGCCCGAGATCTCCTTTATAAGAAAAGGGGTTAGGGTCGGTGGTGGAACCACCCCCAACCCGTGAGAACTCTCCCTAAATCTCCCACAACTCCTTCAAAACTTCTCTAACCTTCATTCCAATTTTTAGAAGCATAGGAGAGGGATTCTTGTTGGTTCAATTTATCCATCTTTCAAGGAATTCTCTATAAGATAAAATCTGAAATCTTTCTTTCCTCTTCTCATTATTTTGTCTACTCTTCATAGTTTCATATTCTTGATATATCATCTTGTCTAGATAATGGCTCCTAAGATATCAACAAGAATAAAAGGGAAAAGGGTTGAAGGAGATTCATATGACCAAAATCTTTTTAGATCCAAAGAAGTAGCTCTTAGGTTTCCAAATTTCGAAACAAAAACTATACATAAGGGTAAACATGTTGATCTAGATGAACTAGGAAACCTAGAACCTATTAGATGGTTTGCACATTTAGATGTCTTACCTCTCCTACAAATCAATGAACCAATTTATCCTAGGTTATTTAGGCTATTTTATGTAAACTTATGTGTGGACAATGAAAGCCTAAGTACTTACCTTTTAGAAATATAAATTAAAATATTTGATAGTACTATTTGTAAACTAATTAGAATTACTGAAAAGGATAGGGGTTGTTACTTTAAAAATAAATGGGATGTCAATGTAATCGGAGCAGCTTACTCCGAAGCCTTAGAAACTATCTTTGAAAATCTGAACCTAGGCATGATACCTAAAAGTTGCGAGCACTTACTACCCTTTAACCCTAAAATTCTTCATCACATCATGACTGGCATAATACTTCCCAAGCAATTTCATCTTGATGAAATGAGTCAAATAGAGCTAAGCACCATGTACTAGATTATGACCGGACAACATAATTGCTTTGGATACTTAATCCGGCAACACATGTAGGATATAATAGCTAAAGACACTATGTTACCATATGGGGGATTAATCTCTTGATTAATACTTACCCATGATATTTGTGTCTCGCCTGATGAAGAAATAATTCAAGTTGATCGATTTAACACCATCAATAGAAATCTACTAAAAAGACTTAGGTGCATATTTAGCAATGGTATATGGGTTAGGCAACCTAGAAGGACTGATCCAATTCCCCCACCAGTAGAACACCCCGAAACACCAATTTTTAGGGGAAATGAATCTCCTCCTCCTAGTCCCTTTGGTGCAGCACCTTCAGCTCCTACTTCATCTTCTGAAGAACTCATTATGGCATAATTGCATTAGATCAAATTACAACAAGAACAACTCAAATCACAGCAAGAGCAAATTCAAATTCAGCAAATTGAAATTTTGAAGGAACTACAACAAATGAATCAAAAAATAGATGTCATGTATAAGAACTATAGATTTCCTCCTAAGAATTAATCGATATGCCTTCTTATTCTGTTACCTTGACATGCGATCCTTGTATGATTACTCTTAATACAAAGTTAAAGTTTTGTCATCTTCTTTCTTTTGTATGAAAGCCATGCCTTTTTAATGAGATGAATTTTGAATGAAAGCTGAATTTTTTAAATGCATTCTAGATGAATGCTGATTTTTTTTTTAAATGAATTCTGGATCAATGCTAAGATGAATTCTGGATGAATGCTGATTTTTTTTTAATGAGATAAATTCTGGATAAATGGTGATTTTTTTTTAGATGAATTTTGGATGATCCATCTTAATGCTGAATTCCTTTTCTAATGATTTTATGATCATAAATTGTACGCTTAAAGTCTCATATCCTTTTTGTTGATGACAAAGGGGGAGAAGAACGAGCAAAACATGACTTGTGATGACTTGTATCAATTCGATAGCATGACTTATATGAATTGCAAAAGCTTGTGCAATGCAAATGTCTTATATGCATCGCAAAACTCTTTGAGAATATCACAAGTTCTTAGATTAGTTGATCATATGAAATCATGCCTTACATCTATATCATAAAATTCATGTTGAAAATTCTTATCTCTTGTCAAAGTGATAATTGTCTTTCTTCATTCGACTTGAAAATAATCTTCATAGCTTGAAATTATGAGAAATACAAAGTTTTGTATTTGCTCATGCTTATTGAGAATAACGATAAGTTCAAATGGATAGAACTTATCGGCTTAGGCTTGAATTCAAAGAAATCGAATTCAAATATTTTTATCCTCTCATAATATGGCATATAGATAGGGGGAGTTATGTTTAACTCCGTCATCAATTTATTGTCATCATAAAAAAGGGGGAGATTGTTGAATCTCGAATTTCGATAATGAAATCAATTGATGGATTAATTGATCTAATCCATATTATTGAGTTAAGTGTGCAGGATTAACTACGATAGCCTAAAAATATAAAGCAAAGATACCAGAGTCAAGTTCGATGGGTGTTCGAGAGTCCGAAGATTCATCGAAGATGCTGTCGGAACCAACCGAGAAGAAATCGGGGACTTGTCGGAGTTTTCGGAAGTCCGCCAAAGAAATCGTCGGAGGTTCGCGGAGATCATCGAGAAGGCTCGGCTACTCGCTAAACTCGCCACAAGATCGGGAGCCTACTAGGAGTCCACCGAAAGAAATCTGAGGGTGTATCGGAAGTCCGCCAGAAGATCATCGGAAAGCTCGCCGGAAGGAGACTCGACGTTTGCCGGTTGCAAACTTGCTTAGGACTATGTTTTCAGTTGCGTAGCTTGTATGTAATTAGGGTTAGGATTAAGGGATAATCCTATATCTTGGTTAGGGGCCAATTGGGCCCGATATTACCTAGTTTGGGCCAGATTTGAAGCTCATCTAGTGACCCGTAGGACCGGGCGGTGGAACCGCCGGACTGGGCAGTGGCACCGCCAATACACTGTCTGTGTCAAACACTGACAAGTCGTGGCACCACCAGCATCGGGAACCCAAGAGAATTCAAAATTTGGAGCCCAAATTTGAATCCTCTTAGGGTCTATAAATACCCCTCAATTCTCAGCAGAGAATACAACTTTTGAGAAGCAATAGATTGAGAAAAAAAGCTTTAGCAAAGTCTTTAGCAAGTCTTATTTTCAATTGCTTGAGTGTTCACCTCCTTCTTTCTCGTTGAAAATTTGTAAGAGTATGAACCACTGTAAAAGGTTGTAAGAGGGGTATTTGTCCTTCCCCTTTAAAGTGATTTGCTAGTGGAAGTTAAGAGCCTCTTCGAAGAAGGCTTCACAAGTAGATATAGGTCATTTTGACCGAACCACTTTAAATTGGTGTGTTCCTTGAATGTGTGAGTTCTTACTTTCCTGAAATTGTTATTTACACTACTACTAGCTTTCGGTTTTTATCTACTCAAGTTACTATCGAAACGAAATCTTCTCGTATTTATGAATTCATTTTTAAACTAACAAGTTTTAATCTGCTGCACTAATTCACCCCCCCCTCTCTTAGTGCCACTCCGATCCTAACAAATATTTCTTCAAAGTCAATACTTTTCTACTAACTGAATCCTTTCACAACTAGTCATGCCTTGTATCTTTGTTGTGAGCTATTATTTTTAGTCTTCAATTTGTAAACTCACTTATTCTTGATAGCTTTCTTCTCTTTATGCAACTTTACTAAGTCATAGGTGTGGTTCTCAAGCAAGGATCTCATCTCTTCTTGCATGACTTTAACCCACTCATTCTTATGCTCATGTAGAATAACTTCTTTGTAAGTTTATGGCTCTCCCCCAATCAGTAAGCATAACATACTCATGTGGAGGAAATCTAGTAGATGGTTGTCACTCTCTAGTGGATCTTCTCAATGAAATCTCAAATGGTGGAGGAGGTGCTTATTCAGTTGGTTCAGCATCATCAACTGTAGGAGTATCATCACTTACATTCTCACCACAATCTTCTTATTCATCTCCCCTATTATCATCATGAACTACAGATGAAAGAACTGGACCCAAACTCCAAGGAACATAAACATAGGTTTCTGGCTTCTCAACATTATCACCATCATCAAATAACTGGTCTTCAAGAAACACAACATCTCTGCTTCTAAATAATCTTCTTGTTCACTAGATCCCATAATCTGTACCCAAACTCTTCATGACCATATCCCAAGAATATACATGCTTTTGCCTTACTATCAAGCTTGGACCTTTCATCTTTGAGAATATGAACAAATGCTTTACACCCAAAGACTCTCAAATGATTATAAGATATATCTTTTCCTTTCCATACTCTCTCTAGAACATCACCTTTCAGAGGAACTGATTGAGAAAGATTTATCAGGTCAACTATAGTTCTCATAGCCTCCCCCCAAAATGGCTTCAGTAACTTTGGCGTGAGAAAGCATACGCCTAATCCTTTCTTCAATTGTTCTATTTATCCTTTCTGCTACACCATTCTACTGAGGAGTTTTAGGAACTGTTTTCTCAAGCCCGATACCATGGAACTTGTAATAATTCTCAAAAGGACCCTTGTACTCGTCACAATTATTTGATCGAACACACTTAAGTTTTCTGCCAGTTTCTCTTTCAACACTGACATGAAATCTCTTTAAAATATCGAGTACCTGGTCTTTAGATTTCAAAGCAAAAGCCCACACTTTTCTAGAATTGTCATCAATAAAAGTAACAAAATAAATAGCACCTCCAAGAGTTCTAGTTTACATAGTACAAACATCAGTATGATATAAATCAATAACATCTGAACTTCTAGATGATGGATATGTATGAAATGCAACTCTATGTGTTTTTCCAGCTAAGCAATGATCACAAGATTTAAGAGATGTACCTTGCAACACTGGTAAGAACTACTTTCTAGCAAGAGTTTAAAGTTCATTCTCATTGATATGACCAAGCCTCTTGTGCCAAAGATCTATACTTTTACCTTTTTAAATTGTATTAATCTCTCCTTTGTGTAGCTTAGCTTCCATGATATAAAAAGAATTAAGATTCTTTCCTCTTGCCACAATTAGAGAACCTTTAGTGAGTTTCCATTTATTTTCACCAAAATAATATGCAAAGCCCTTATCATCAAGTCTGCCTGTAGATATCAAGTTAAGACGAATATTTTGAACATATCTTACATTTTTGAGTATCAATTTGTTCCCGATACTGGTCTCCAAGCAAATATCTCCAATACCTACAATTTTAGATTTACCACTGTTTCCCATTCTGATTACCAAAATCACCAACAGTATAAGATCTGAAGAAATCACCATAAGAAGTAATATAAAATGAAGCACCAAAGTTAATTACTCAATTACTGTCCTAAGCTATAAGACTAACATAACCGTCATCATAAATAATAATGATATTATCTTTAGCAGCAACTATATTGGTCTTTTTCTCATTTTTCTTCATTTCATTCTATTTTCGCTTCCAAAACCTATACTCTTTCTTTATGTGACCTGGTCTGTTATAGTGAAAACATTTGATATCTCTTCTAGACTTGTATCTTCCTCTATAGCCATGTAGATTTCTGCTATGACTTCTTCCACGTCTTTCTTGTTTTTTAGTAACAAATGCCCCAGAAGAATATTTACCCTGTCCTTTCCTTCTAATATCTTCATTTAGCAAACTGTCTTTAACCATATCTATAGTTAGAGTCCCCTTTGGCGTCGAGTTACTAATTGCCACCACAAACGTTTCTCAACTTTCTAGTAAAGAACTGAGAAGTAATAATCCTTGCATCTCATCATCTATATTCATTTTC